>NC_089017.1:4807658-5020883 GCF_963932015.1 Anas acuta
TGCAAAGTTGCACTGAAACTTTGAAGCAGCTTCCTTCCCTGAATCAGCCTGATTTTTCCACCCGAAGGATTTATTTGGGCTTGTTCCTTCATGTCGCAAACCAGTTGTTTGTGTGTCAGGGTACGGTACGGCGGCGTTGGACCACGGTGCCTGCTTTGTACCTGCACTGAAAGATTGGCACCGCAGCAGCATTTGTTTGAACTTGCCCGCAGGCAGCCTGTTACGCTGCAAGGCGGTGCGGCTGCAGTCTGGGGCTGCTGGCTTCGAGCTGGCTCTGAATTGCTGGCTCATCTCCAAGAGCTTAATGGTCTTCCTGCAAAGGTACCAAGGCAAGCAGAGGAGGGGTAGGTAACAGAGGCTCTATTTACGAGTGGGGCTCGGATCCGTGCAGGGACTGAACGTCTGCAGAATAAGAGCTCGCAGACAGGCCAGCCTTAGGCAGTGCTGACCTCAAGCAAGATTTCAGCTCCAGCTAGAAAAACGGCGATTTTGTTACAAAACGAGCTCCACATGCAGAGCGCGGCAGTGCTCCTCAGATTACATCCGTGCAGGAGGAATGTCCCGTAGGACAGCGCTGGTTGGAGGTCACCCCTCGCCACAACCACATCAACGCGTCCACAGCGGCAGGAGTTGCAGCCCGTGCTTAGCCCTTGCTTTTCAGGCCTCGGGTGGAAGCTCAGGTCATTCGAGGTCTCTGGTGCCTCTCTGGAAGAGGGATGTGATGTGCTGCACCACCTGCACTCAGAGAAATGTGTCTTGGCGTAGAGCTGCTGCAGAACAGCTAAGTGTTGTAGGGTCAACGGGTGCCCCAGGAGCACAGGTGTTATATCAGCTATGGGTAGGACAGACACTATGCATGGTTTGCTGCCACACCAAGCCCCAAAAAAATGAGGTGGGACCTGCCAGGGATGAGAACTGAGAGCTCAGTGCATGATTTTGGGGTAAATTCCTTGAGGCTGAGAGCACCTCTTGCTTTTGGGGTAAATTCCTTAAGACTGATCAAGCCTCTCCTGAGATCCCATTCTTTGCATTTTTCCAAAATAATTAAACTAAACCACTTCAGGTTTAGCCACCAATGTGAAAAGCTGAGGATAAAGTCCTCGATGGCTCATGAAGCCTCTTACATCGATGTGAGCATCTTGGCAGGCTTGGGCCATCCTGGGGGTGCCTGTAAGCTCTCCTGTGCCCTGGGAGCTGGTTGTGTCAGCTCTGCTGGGTGCCAGAACATTGTGCCTGATGCCTCTGCTCAGGGACATGCAGCACGGCGTCACCACAGCTGAGTGTACATATGGCAAGGGCAAACGGAGGTAAATTGCCATGGCAGCATCCTTGGTCACTGTGCCTGGGGTACCTGGCTCAGGGAGGAGAGCTCTCACGGGGTGTCTGAGCCCTTAGAAGAGGTGTGTGTGCTGGCATGCACACCCAAACCCAGACAGAACGGGGCACTTTACTCTTGTTTCAGTATCCTCTCTTTTAAGCAAAGCTCCACCTCTCCGCTCCCCAGAAGAGTAACTAATGGCACCTCTGATTATCCTCCGAGCGTGTCAGATTTAACCCACATCTAAATGAAGGGTGAATTTTGCAAAGGTGATGCGCCCGCCAAATGCCAGCCGTTCAAGAATAATTATTCTTTGGTTATTTTTCATAAAGCTTCCCATAATCTCATGACACCGTGTTAGAAAGTGGGAATTAATGTGGCGCTGCTCAGCTGCTCTCCCTTTCAGCAAACACTGATTGTTTTTTGTTAGTTTTCTCCTGTCTTGGCAGGTTTATTCCTCATACATGCTCGTGATTGACTTCAGTTCTGGTGAAAGAAGGCAGACTGACAGCCAGCCCCGGGGAATCAGAGCCTCTTGCTCTGCAAAGGACGCAGCAGCAAAGGCAAATCCTTCTTTCCGCACAATTCATCCCTCCCTGACCTGGATGCTCCTTCTTAACACAAAAGTACTAATGCCTGCTGCTTGTATGGGGCTGCAGAGAGCAAACCTGGGAAAAAAATAAATAAATACTGTGGTCAAAGCTTAAAACAAACTTCCCCGAGAGCAGGGGAGTGGGTCAGCTTGCAGCGGCTCTACATCCCGTCCCCAGCCAGGCTGTGTTTATGACTAATCCTTGCAAAGCCCCAGGTAGGGGTCGATAAGCAAATGTTATTCCCCAGGAGGGCGGCAGGGAAATTGAGCCTCTGTGACTCATCCAGCCCTCGGCCCCACTGCTGAGGCTGCAGCTTGTGGAGAGGGCTGTGATGGAAGTGCTTCGGCAGAGCGCTGGAAGCAGGGTTTCTGAAGGGAGGCACTTAAACGCCGGCTCTGGCCCCAGGTAAATGGTCTGATTGGAAGCCAAGGGGAGCTGCAGTGGCAAATTGCTGTTTGGCTCTGCTTCACGCAGGCTGGACGTTGCATGGCTAATGAAGCAGGGCTCGTACTGACAAGGATAAAACCCACCTTTGCAGCAATCTCCTCCTGCACAGAGCACCGTCGGGGTGGCTGTCCTCAATCACCTGGCAGGAGACTTTGGCGCAGTGCCTGGTCCATCTCCCAGTGCATCTGGGCCTGTGGGGCTCTTGTGTAGCCAAAATAGATGGTGCTTGTGCTGGTGAGGAGCATCGGAGCATCCCAGAGAGCCTGGGAGCACTGGGGGGGGGGCTGCTTGACAAGGTCAGAGATTTGGTGACCTCTCACCCCTTTGCCTGCTTGCACTGGGCTCATGTGCAGGCGGAGTTTGGGCTGTCCCTTGTAAGCCTCACCTGGGAATATCCCGTATCTGACATGTCAGGACTTTTCAAAACCTGTTAAAGTCACAGGGAAGATGGCTCTGGATCAGGCTGCCAACCACAGGCTGCATCTCCAGGCGGGCATTTTGGGTGCACAGAGGATGCCATGTGGGCAAGCGGGGACAAGACACGGATCCTCCTCTTCCCAGCACTGCAGAGGTTGATGTGTGCCCATCATATCTGAGGGTCTTGCAGAGATGTCCAACAAGGGCAGGGCATGGAAAATGTCTTTGTACATACTCAATTTTGTCTGCAAATACAGTCTGCACAGGGGAAGAGAGGATGCTTGGTGCACCCACACATGGCTACAGTGCATGTGTGTTTGCTTATGCGTGAATGTATGTCTGTGATATATGTGCAAGGCTGAGGTATCTTCACTGCAGGTCTGTGATGTGCCGAATGTGCTTAGCTGGGTTATGAGGGTGGGTGTGAGCACGTGCCTGCACTTTGCCTGCTGATATACCCCCGTGCTGGTGCATGCAACTCACCTGTGCTCGTGCTCAGCACCCGGGTGCTGCACCTGGGTGTGCAAGTGAGCAACTGATTGTGTATGCTCGGGATGTGTGTCCGTGTGTGCATTCCTGGGATGTGCAGGCATCCTGCCTGCGTGTGCCTGCTGCCCACCAGAGGGGTGTCTGCATGTGCTGTGCTCTGCCTGTGCACTCGGGCAGACCCACCTGCCTTTCCCTGCATGCTGCGGGTTTTCCTGCTGGCTGCTCACACCTCCTCCCGTCTCCATCTCATTTCCAGCCTCTGCTGCTCTGTGCCTTGAATAAATGGTGCAAGCACCCAGCAGCTTTTTGGCTGGAAGGGGCTCTGCAGGGCTTTTTGTGCTTCTGCTGGCTGCAGCAGTGACGGCTGCTGCACAGGCTGCAACCTGGGGGCTGGGGCTCAGCTGGGGGTGCAGCACCCACCACAGGCTGTCAGTGCCTTGTGCCAGACTGGCAGCAGGGGGCTGCAAGTCAGCAGCATCCTGAGGAGCCAGGATTTTTATTTTTTATTTTTTTGCCAAACCACTAAGCTGTGTGGTGAGTGGTGCAGTCCCTGCTCATGTGCATGACAGAAGGAACCAGCCCCGTGGGGAGAAGTCATTACTGTGGAAGTCATCCGAGGAAGAGGAGTGCCAGTACTAGTGCTGCTCCTTGGCCCTTAGGTGTCTTTCAGGAAGGCACACTTCCCCAGTCCTTTGCAGAAGTCAAATGCCAAGAGGAGAAAGAGTGAGAAGAGACTGTACATCCCTTGCCACGAGGCAGGGCTGTCTCCTTCCTACACAGGAATGGGTTCAACCTTGTTGAAGATGCCTCAGCAAATGGAGACTCCACCTCTCCCCACACAACTTGTCCTAGGACTTCATTATTCCCAGTGTTAGAGGTTTGCTGACATCTAACCTGAACCTCTCTCCTAGAGTAGGACTTTGTGTCCTGTCCCCAGCATCCATGGAGAATTCCTTTCTTATTTGAAACAGCTTTTAAAAACGTTTAAAAGCTATGCTCATGTCTTGGGCTTCTCTTTACAAGACTAAAAAGCCCCAGTGCCTTTGATCTTTTCTTACATTGTTTTCAATGCTTTCCTCTGGACTGCAGCCAAAAGGTCCATCTGTCTCCTGAAAAACCACACACACCTTGGACACAGTTTTGCCTCTATCTGGAAGCCCAGGTTTCTGGACCATTGCATCTGTTTCAAATTCAGGTCACGTTCACAGCGGTTGAGGCTTGCAGAAATGACTGGTAGAGGTGAGCAGAGAAATGTCCTCTGGGAGATCCTGAGCCTGTGGCACCTGGGTGTTTTTCTCCTCCCAGCCCAGGAGGAGAGCTCAACAGATGGGAACTATTCATGAGGCATGCTGCTGGTTCCTGGGCAAGCAGAGCTGCTCTGAGTACTGCTGAATTCCATTCCCTGTGCATCACCTTGGTCAGGGCATCCTCTGTGTGCATGGCATCCAGCCTCCCTGCAGGCAGAGGGGCTCTGCGTCTCCATCTCCAGGTACCTGCACAGCTGAGCCATCCACGGCCTCAGGATGGTTCAGGACTGAATGCCAAGCTGGCAGCTGGTCAGCAAACCCAGATGAAGGTGAAATCCTGCTGTCCTGTGGGTATTCTGAAATGCGTTGACTGCCTGCTCTGGGGAAAGGATCTGTGATGCCGAGGTGAGAAATCAGGGATGTGATTTTCAAGGGATGCAACACTCTCCACTTCCTGCAAGACCCATATTCATACCATACCCTCAGCAGGAGAACGCAGAAGCCATGGAATCCTTGTTAAGAATAAAGCAGTGCAGCCTGTACTCTTTTCTTTTGCAGCATGAAAGATGAGAAAAAAAAATACATTAAAAAAATGAAACCCTGCATTTATTCCTCTGCACCACAGACTCCAGCCAGAGCAGAAAAGCCTCAGTAACGAGTAGTCCTGCACACTCCTGGTGCATTGCTTCCCCTGCTGCCCTTGGGGTGCATCCTCCTGTTGGGGAGCAGGGTGACCTGTCTTCAGCATCCCTGGGAGCTCTCACACGCTGCTAGCAGATGCTTGAATGAGACGTTTCTTTCAGGGGGAGGAAACCAGTTCAGCTGGGAAGTGCAAAGGCAGTGATTTTGCCCTTTATCGGTAAGGTGTTGCCCTGTGGTTTTGTTTTTTATTTGTTCCCCTCATTCATAGATGCTTTAAAAAAATGAGAGAGGGAAAGAAAGTGAATGAATGAAAATCCATTAAACCTACCCAGTAGCTTAAATGTTTATGTCGTGTCTAACTGCCTGATCCTGCCATTACTTTCCTCTGCATCCTGCTGTACCTGCAATTCAAGAAAATTGCCTCCCAAATTGCCATCTTTAGTTTGAGATCCACGTACGACTTGGCTGTAAGCAGCGGATGGAAATGAAATGGACTAAAAATTTAATCCAGCCAGGATTTCCTTGTGTTTTTCAATAGTCCTTGCTGTCAAACTGTAAGTCCTGCTTATTAAAGGTCATGCATATTAGAGAATGAGGCAGGAAGAATTACAGAAACTGACATCTTTAGTGGTGCAACTAAATAAAAAAAAATTGATCTTTGCCTGCGTCTACACATTTGCCTCTGTACACAGGCAGAAAGACCAAAGTTGTGTTTGTTACAGTGACGTGTACACGGAGAAACTTTTGGTAGAAAGCTTCAATATGCAAGCTGAGTTGTGATTTGCTCTTAGAACAGGGCTAAAATCCCTCAGCTTCTCACTTTAGTGATCAGGTTTCATCTCCTAATTTGACCGAACAGCCTCTGGAGATGAATGAAGATTTCCATGTAGAGATTTTTTATTTTATTTTATTATTTTTCCAAGTGAAGTACTATTTCATCCCCCCACTTCCCTAAGGAGATTGTTAAAAAAAATATCCATTTTGGAAATGTGGTCCTGGTTATTCCTCCTTTATTAGGGATTTTCTAACTAAACCATAACTGTCCTAGTTTCCAGTAAACTCACAGCTTCACACACAGATGCACACACTAATGTCTCAGCTGTTAAACTGGCCCTCAGATCATCTGCACTGAGTTCTTCAGTTCCCAAAAGGGCAACCTCTTGCCTCTAACTCTCTTTCTCTTTCTTTTCTCCCTTCTCCCCTTCTCTCAGTCTCCTTCCAGTAATCACTTATTTTTAGGACCATTAATTTGAAGGTTCCAAAACTCAAAGCCATTAAAAAATAAAAGTAAAAGAAAGAAAACTCCTCACTGCTTTGGAGAGTGGTGGTGAGCCAGGGGAGAGATGAAGGATGGGGCTGAAACAGAAGGATGGAGCAAATTCATGGAAGAATGGTTCTGTGGAGAATCATTAATTGCCGATATATCATTTGTGGCTCAGGGTGTCCCTGCTTCACAAATTGCTGAGGCCTGGCATGGTAGGCTTGACTTGTTCTGATAACCTTATCTGAATACCTGCAGTTGGCCATCCCTGGGGATGGGACAGTGGCACTTTGGTCTGACCTAGGTGTGACAAGAGCTGGACCCAGGTTGCTGAGCCCCACAGGAGTGCTTGTGCCTGCAGTCATGGCATCTACCTGTGGGCTCCTGGCTCAGGAGAACACACCAGGACCAGGATCTATCAGCAGCAGGGAGAGAGGGAGTGCCTGCGGATCTACAGTCCCATGGTGTTGGAAGGAAGGTCAGCAAGGAGAGTCCTGCTTCAGTCCTGCTTCTCCACTGGGCTTCCTAGGAGTAAGAAGGATGCATCACTCTTGAGGATGGTGTGTATGGGGTCTGCAGGGCTGATGGAGAGCCTGATGTGCCAGTCCCTTTTCACTGACAGCAGCAGCAAGCACCTTATGGACAAGGGCTGAATGCTCCTGTCTCACTTCTGCTGGCTACCTCGTTGTCCCCCCAACAGAAAGGATGGGCACAATAAATATTCATCGTGCTTGCACTTACAGGTCTATTAAAAGCTACAATTTTTTTTTTTTCTCAAGGTATGTTCCTCTATTCTGATTATGCTAACGGCCTACCAAATCACTCTCTCTAAATATGCCGTCGCCCCAGTGATAAATGCGGCTGCTGGAGTGGGTCCTTTCTGGCATTAATCGAATGCTTTAATGAAGTCAGCATGCTGTTCATATGCATTAAAATACTCGGTCCCAGCCTGAAGAGGTGCAGTGGCTCTCTGACTCTCGTGCCTCTGCGCCAGAGGTAAATAAAGCACTTAAGACTTGTGCTGGGGAGGAGTGAATATCTAATGGAGTTTTTATCACTGCTCATCCTTTTAGCTCACCTCCTACTTCCCCCTCCCCAATTCTTTTTTTTTTTTTTTTTTTTAGTATTAGTGGTGTTTAGGGCCTCCCCTCCCAGGCTGACATAGGGAAGTGGCACAGGAGGGCTCTGATGGCTATTTGTTCTCTCTCATTCCTGTTCTGTGCGACAAATTGGTGCACGGATTTGAGCTTCACAGCTCCCTTCACAGGCCAGCATCTTCCCAGAAAAGCAAGGACACTGACCAGAGTGGGAGAGCAGAGCAGGGATCAAGCTTATAAGAGGTAAGTAAACCTCCAAAAAGTCTTTTATGTACACAGGAACTGGGCATCTGTGCTCGTGTGGCAGTCCAGAGAGCTATTTCTCCTACCTGGACTTAGACACCAACATTTGCTCAGCTGGATTGCTCTCTACTCTGTTGCCTAAACACAAACATCTGTAGTGTGGGTGTCTGCATTTGAGCTGGGTGCATACTCATCCCTTGTGGGACTGAATCTCCCCTTGCACACACATTTCCAGTGACTATATTGACCGTGGCTCAGTTTGCTCGCACAGAAGTCTAGACACATGTGGGACATGCAGGATCCCTTTGGGCTTCCTGCTGGCCCAGGAAGAAGGGCATCGTATAGGTCCTGCACTGCATTTGCAAGCCCTGTGTGGATGTTTTGGGTATCCAGATGTATCTTATACAGCACTGAATGCCTATGGTTAGGAACTGAGCTGAGCTTCTGATCCCCAGGAGCACAAGTGGCCAAGGCAGGTGACTGCATGCAGACAGCTGAATTCAGGTGGCAGAACCCACCCAGGGCATTTTTCATCCCTGACTGTATCTCCATGTGAGGAGCAGGGAGGGCAGTTCAGGCTCCCTAGTATATTCAGGCTTGTCATTATTAACAAAAACTGCATTTTGTGGAAGACTGGGTGGGGACCCCTGTCTGTGGGATGCGGACAAACTATTCCCCAAAACCCATCAACAAATTTCACATAGACTACAAAATAACAGCTACAAGTCTCATTACCAAATGGAGCTAGAAGCAAACGCTCAAGGGAAGCAATGATACTGTAAGCACCTTCCAAGCCCTGAGCATCTTCCATTTACTAATTTCATGCTGTTTTGGAGAAGGAAGATAACACTGCACAGCAGGGACCCAAGACACATGGCAGGCTGTGTTTTGTACCACATGGGTAAACATGGCCCAACTGAGCAAGGACAACTTAAAGACCATTGACTGCTCTCCTTCTCTCTCTCACAGCTGATTTTTTAAAAAACTCATAATCCATTCCTTGAGCCACTGAGTCTCTCCACCCTTTGATCTTTTCTTTCTTTCTTTCTTTCTTTCTTTCTTTCTTTCTTTCTTTCTTTCTTTCTTTCTTTCTTTCTTTCTTTCTTTCTTTCTTTCTTTCTTTCTTTCTTTCTTTCTTTCTTTCTTTCTTTCTTTCTTTCTTTCTTTCTTTCTTTCTTTCTTTCACCCTTATTCACCTTCGTGGAGTGGAACCTTATTCACATGTCACAATATGAAATCAGCTGAAGAATTGAAATTGCAGAAGGACTGGAGATCTGAGCTGGTCCCTGTAATAACAGTTCAGGAACCTTCTCCTAGACAAGCAGACTCAAAAATGCATATGGTTTAAGGAGTTCTCTATCAAAAAGCAATAAGACATACATCCATCTTTATTGAGTTTGTCTCAATAACCTTTTCTTGGTTAAAATACCTTACTATCTTATATCTTATGTATCTTATGACCTGAAAACATCAGAAGACAGAATCTCAAACACCTTTCTTTAGTGTTTTCTCCAATCATCTTTGGAATTAGAGCTTGGGATATATTTCCAAATTTGAATTTGACTTTAGGTTCTTGACACTGCTCCCTCTCATGTCTTTCTCACTACACTGAACAGCTCCTGGAAAACTCTACCAGTGACATCAAATATCACAGATATCAAATATCAAACAGTGATATTGTCCCTGTTAAGATGTGCATGTGCTGTTGCAACAAGCATCTTGTTTTCTCTAACTTAGGGAGGCTGAGGACAAGACTCAGACCACCTGATGTGGTGAGCAATAAGGAAAGTAAACAGAATTTGTGACCTTAAACTGGAGCCAATAATTCGGAAAACTTGCTCTCCAGCTTCACTCACCATTGGAGAGAAACTCTGCCAGCCATGTGCCAAAGGAGGCACTCATCAAAGGAGGATCATCTTCTGTGTCTGTCCCTAGGCTCCTCACATAGGAGCATTTGTCCCCTTTCATTGTGGGGTGATTTCTGGGTATAGTGTTTCAGGAGCAGTTTCACTGTGCCTGTTTCCAAAGTTAAAACACCTACCCTACTTTTATTCTTGCTTCTGTTTGTGCTACTTGCTTCTATTCTCACTTCTACCTTGTGCCATGTTTGCCTGTCCAAATCTCACACAACAAATCTGTCATCAAAAGAGGGAGTTGATGAGTTGCTTGCCCTTTACAAACTCATTTTTGTTGTTGTTCTTGTTGCTTTTTTTTCCTCCAAGTCTCTTCTTTTCTGAGACAACATGTTATACTCTAAGTACTTCCTACACACCCTGGCCCAAGATGTCCAACTTTGTTCTTTCCTGTTGGAAAACACTCAGTTTAATAGGTCCAGCTCTGGCTAGATGTAATGTCGTTGTAAGGACTGACCATCTTGCTAATCTGCGTGTCACCCAAGGACTTCATTAGCAGCAATTCTGTTTTTCCTCCCAGATTATAGATGACAAGACACAGTCATGCCAGACTTCCTCCCAACTCCTACAGACCTTGCCTCCTCAGGAAACACCCCCATCTGCCCTTGATGCCTCATAAACAACTACTTCTTAGGAGATCAGTAAGCACTTCCTAATCCATTTAAGGAGTGCTTCATGGGCATTGCATCACATTATTTTTTAAATCAAACTGTCATGAGCTGCAAAGTCAAAGCTTTATAAAAGTCTAAATATATTATATCTGGTTAGTCACCTTTATCATTCCAACTTTTTATCTCATCAAAGAGTGTTTGACAAGTCCTATTCCTATTAGTCTGTGTTAAGTGGCCCTAATTATGTTCCCACACGTTAATTCTGTATTGATTGACTTCTGTATTAGTTTTTTCATTATTGTGATGAGATTAAGTCAGACTTGCCACCCTAGAGCTGCTTGGGTTAGACCACTTTCTCTTTTCTAGTACTGGCACACTATGAGAGCTCTCCGACTCCTCTGGAATTTCCCTAGTGCTCCAGGAGTTATCCAAGGCTGATGTCAAGAGGTCATAAATTTCCTCAGCCAGTTCTAGGAAGACTCTTGGCTGCAAGTTTGCAGATCCTATTCGTATAAAATGTGTTTATCCCTAGAAGAAGTTGCTTAACTTCCTTCTTGGTTTCTAGTAGAGTGGAAAGTATTTCGACATCCTTGTGTGATATAAACACATCCTCTTCTTTCTTTCCAAACTCAGAGCAAACATATTTATTGAACATTTCTGCCTTCTCTAAATCATTATTCACATTTTTTTTCCTGTCTCCACATGTTTGGCCCATGACATCACTGGCATTTCTTTTTTCCTTAATTAGCCTGCAAAACTCCTTCCTGTTCAATAATTTGGATCCTTCCTTGCGATCTTTAGCTTCTCCTTTCCATTTTCTGTACTTCCTATCTTAAAATTTATAGTGATTTGCATTTCTGCTTCATGTCCTTGTTTTACTTTACAATTCTAGTGCTAATTGCTGCCTTCATGTCAATGCTGAACTGAAACGGGCATTTGGCCAAAATTGTCTTTTTTTTTTTTTTTTTTTTTTTCTTTCTTTCTTACTAAATCATAGCTTTTAGGCCATTGTAAACCCTCCTCAAAACTCTCCTGATAAATGTTCCTTACTGTACATATGCATACATATACATGTATACGTTTTTCCTCTGCTTAGTAATGCTCATACTTTCTTTCAGTTTGGGAAATTGTTTCCTGAAGTCACAGAGTACATCTCTCAGAGGGATTTTTTCTTTATTAGGCATCATGAACAAGTGTCCAAAGGACAGAACTGCCTGGATGGTTGATGCACCCAAGCAGACGCTGCACTGTGCCCTGCAAGGGCTTCTGTACTTCATAGAGATGGATGTGGCTGAATATGCCTGGTCAGGAGCAGGAAAAGGTGTCCCCACAGGGTAATCAGACATACAAATCCTCATGTTTTCTTGCTTATTCCACCTTCCTCAAAGTGACTTCCAGGCTTACAGTAAATCTCAAGTCTAAAATGCTCCTATCAGGGTCATAGATATTTTATAGAAGTTCCCAGGACAGTTCTGCTGATACATATCATTTGCTCTTTACTGAACACATCCATTTCATAAGATTCATTTGGAACCCCAGGTCTGTTTGACCAGGAATTCTGGAAGTTGTAATGTCATTGCAAGGAGACAAGACAGTCTAGATAGCTGGAGGAAAATGCTCTTTTATATTATCCACATGAGAAACACAAGATGGATTTTCTTAGTTTAAGTCCTGCTTGAAGATTGCTTGATTCAGTTTATTGAATGATTCATAATGACCCTAGGTGTTGGTAATACCAGCTCCTATGAGAGCTACTGTGAATTCAGACCTTGTACTGTTAATATGACTTTACCCCTGTTGTGAGTCTTAGGACTATTCAATAACGACAGCCAGTTTTGCTTGTTGGCAATCTCTGTATGTTCTTGAAGGTCTGTAAGGATGCCAGAAGATGGTTTATCAGGCTTAAAACTGCAGGAATATGAGAAACCTTTGGCAAAGTGAGATGAAATTGTTGGTGAAATAACCGACATAAAGCAGCTTGTGGCTGATAGACACACTCTAAGAATCGTTACAGGCAAAATTCAGTACACGGAAGGAATAAAACGCAGTCAGCTCAGCAGTACTCTGTGAGTCTGGAATGGATGGTTCAAGTCATGGTTAATTTATTCAAATTGGCTTTCCATCTTGGTGTGATAGACAGGTACAATATGCCTATCCCTCTTCAACATTTTAAATAGTTCGCACAAAAATGCATCAAATTGAGTTTCACCACTAGTAATAATGCAGAACATTGACCTGTGACATTTCAAAATAAATGACTGGAGCACAAATGCACTCCTTCCCAAGCAATCATGCTTTTCACACAGGTAGAACATTTTTGTTCCAACAACCATTTTGTTCCAGCTATAGCACCCAACTCATGTCAATCACACTGAAGATTCAAAGAGCTTCACTTGTTCAAAACAAACAGAAGGGAGCAATTCCTCTTACAACATATAATTAAGCTGCTGAACTCGTTGCCTCAGGATGCTGTGGACGATAAGAGTTTTTGTGAGTTTAAAAAGTGACTGGATGAATTCATGGAAGAATGTGCTAGCACTGGCTATTAAGCACAACTTCTTCACCTGCCTCAGGATGTCTGTAAGATGGAGGTTTCTGGAGCCAGGCAGAGTACCCAAGGGAAATATCACTATGTCCTTGCCATGCTCTTATACTTTCCATGTCGGCATCTGCTGTTGGCCACGGCCAGAGATGTGTTAGTGCTATAATGGATCGTCAGTCTAACTGAGTGCACCCATCCTTGTATTCTTAATCAAATCCAGCGGAAATACCCGGCCATGATTAAAATAGGCTTGGGAATGGGATGAGGATACCTAAAGGTTTGTCATGGCAGCTCTTCATCTGAGAGTGTCACAAGAGCTGATGTATAACTTAGTGCAGTACTGCATCTACAGCAAAACAAATGTCCTTCTTGATCTGGAATTTCATAGCTGAGCTTGCACTCTCCTTGGCAGACATAGTCTTAATGGTGAGCGAACTTCAGGGTAGACTGCATTTGATGCAAGATAGCAGTCGTTATTCAAGCTGACATTGACAAAATGACAGGGTGGTAAAATAATGGCACATTCTTTGATATTGCCTTCAGGGTCAGGATACTCACTGTTAGAGGATGGTTTATCGATCGGGCTTGCCATTTTTAGAGCCCAGACAAGATGTCAGAAGGAAGTTGCAACAGAAGAATAACAAGAATTAAGGGATTTAGCATTGGTTCATGGCCTTCATGGAGTGTGGACACGCTGGTTTCTTATGATCTCTGAATAAATGACCTGACACTTGTGTACCTCCCAGACAATGATGCCACAGATAGAAAGCACTTTTGATAGCCAGTGACTTTCTTGTTGATGATCTCATAATTTTATTCCTGTGATCTTCCAAGAACACCACATACAGGGATGGATTTCATTTGGGGGCCCACAGTGACACAAAAGAACGGCTCTGATTTCATAGCTGCATGCGTTTCTCTGAAGTAGGAAGGTTTATGCAAAGTCTTGGTGCACAAGGAAAGACGCCAAGCCAAATGTATTTTTAGCTGTTCAACCAGCTGGGTCTCTTGTGGCTGCATGTATTCACTGCTTTTCCCCTCAAGGATGATCAGAAACATCACTTTTGCAAAAGCTGTCATTAAAATTCCCATAAAAATTGGTGAACCCAAAGGTGCTGTGAAGCTCCCAGGCGGTTTTTTTTTGGAGCCCATCTAGTAATGGCAGAAACTCTTTGGTTTTATGGTTATTCCCTCTGAGGAGATGACAAATCCAAGGATTTGCACCACAGCGAACTTTTCATGTTTTGTATACAGTCCATTCTCTCAAGCACCAGCTAGAGAAGACCAGCACTCTCCAAGCAGGCAACCAGGACTGATCCTGATACAACCACACCGAAGTTGCTGATGTAAGACACCAGCAGTGATAGGCCAAGCAGCATAGCTAAATATTAAAAGTAAATGTGCTCTACATAGACTAAAACCTTCTAGTCAACACCTTCATAAATACACACCAAGCTGCAAGCTCTATGCAAGCCCAACTCCATAAACACGCTGGCACTCTTTGTCCTTTTCAACAGTTCATTAATTAAAGACAGATGACATTTGGTTTTGATCATTATTTATTTTTCACGATTTGATGCAGTCAACAACGAGGCGTAAAGATCCATCCTTTCTTTACAAACAAGACCGAGGTACCAGAGGGAGATATATGAGTGAATGAAATTCTTTGTTAGTTTTTTTTTTTTCAAGGTATTCCTGCAGGGCTTGAAATCTTGTCTGGAGAAGCAGTAAATTATTTCAACCGAGGTGCTGGCTTCAATATTCAGAGCGTTTAGATATCAAAAGGCTGAGGCTGTATTAAAGGAACAAATAGCTTTCATCCAGGTCTTTTTTGGAGGTCTGGGGCAGTGGTTCACTTCAGTTTGCAGGACATGGGTGTGGTCAGTGTGACCAAATTATTTCCATGACATTAGCAGCATGTACAAAAAAAAAAAAAAAAAAAAAAAAAAACATAAAAAAATGGCCACTTTGGACAAACTGTGCCTGTACTGATGGGATTTCTGTGAAATGAAGAGGTCATGCACCGCAAGCAAAGATGCCAATACCAAGGGATTGCAGCACATCAATTGAGTCAGAGTGAGTGGTCACAAGGTGATCTGGGAATGGGGCTCTGGGAGCTCGCTCTGACACGGCTATCAATGGATTCAGCGAGGTCAAGGGGGCCCCTGATCAGCCAGACCAGAAAATCGAGCTTCGGGGTAGCCATGAGGTTCCCAGATGTGACAAAGTCACTCAAAGGAGCCGTGAGGCACAGCAAGCGGAGCTGACTTTATGTGCATGAAAACCCAGCTCAGCAGAGCTATTGACTTCCAAGTTTCACTACGGCTGTGTGTTTTGCACATTTCCTTGGCTGGACAACCAGTAAGAAAATGGATTTTTCAACCATGATATAACAAAGCCCAAGGAAAACTGTCCTCTGAATAGTCCATCTGGCGTCTTTTTTTGTGTCTTGTCGTATCAGCCAGCACGGGTATGAATGCAGGTTCTGTATGAGGGAAAGGATGGTTGTGGGGAAAGCAAGGCTGATTTCGGCAGCAAAATGCTTTCTTTGCCCTTGGTGCCGGTCAAACCTTGTACACTTTGCAGGTCTGTCTGCAGAGTTTGAGCAGAGATGTGCACAGGTCTGGAGTGTTGACCACAGCCAACTCAATCCTTTGCTTTATTGTATCAGATTTGGCAGAAACAGCTTATCCGAGGCACTTTGGTCTCCTCCCGGTCAAAAACTGCGCACAACAGATCAAAGCCGGACAGACACCGTGCGTCGGCTGCCAAGAAGACCAGGTGGCAGAAAGCTTCTCACATGTCAACAGGCACTAGGAGAAGTTCGGGAAGCATTTACAGGCAGCTGACGTCTTCGTGGAGATCTCAGGCTGGGGCTTTTAAGAGTTCACCGCACCTCCAGGCGCAGCTGCCGAGGAGTCAGGGTGCAGGCAGCTGGGTGGGATGGGGGCTGAGCAGCGGCTTTTCCCCGAGGGGGTCAGAGCGGAGATGACAGCTCAGGGCTGGTGAGGAGCAGGGGCAGATGGCAAGGCAGAAATACCAGTCCTTGTAACCGTAATCAGCTTTGTCCTTTCTCAAATCACAGGCGTTTAAAGGGAAACTCGTCCTCCTCTCCGCATTGCTCTGGTGGTCTGGAATAGGCTCCAGGAACTGCATCCAGTCGGCCGTCTGTTCCTACGCTCAGCTTGCGAGTAGATGATGATGCCCCAAATCTTAGTGGAATTTAAATGGAAAAAGGGCAAAAAGGCTAATCCAGGGAGGGAGCCAGGAAGACATTTAGATGCAGGAACGTGCTAATGCAAAATACTGTTCCCAACAGCATTTTCAGTCTCCTCCCTATGACCAAGGATTAAATGGGACAGAGAGCTGCTGTGATTTGGCTTCTGCTCTTCACATGTTGAATTTTATTTTCCTATTTGATTTTTTTTATTGTCTTTTTTTTTTTTTTTCATTTGGGAAGTGACCCAAGAAACTGTGTTTCCCACATAGCCATTTCAAAGGAAATTTGATGCTGCAACAAGGGCCCTGGGGGAAACACTTTGGGAAAACAGCACCAGCTCTGTCCTTCCTCTCTCTCTTCTTTCTTTTTTTTTTCTCTCTTTTTTTTCTTTTTTTTTTTTAAAGGAAGGGAAAAAAAAACGAGGAGGAAAAGGGTGAGGAGAGGAGCCCTCAGTGTGGGGAGACATGAAACTGGGGGAGATTGGATTTCAGAAAAGCAGGCGGTGTCTGTTTTGTCCCGTTCCTTGAGCCAACATCTCTCAGCCTTTTCTCAGCCGCAGCAATACCTCAACCCTTAAGCTGATATTTTTCTGGTCCCATTTTTTGTCCCAGCACAAAGGTTTCTGGATATTTCAATGCAGGGATGTGATTCCTCCCAGCTGCTTTGGTGGGGAGAATCTCCTGCTCCGTGGTATGGCTGGGCAGCCCTTGGCAGCCTCCTGGAGGTCCAGAGATGGGGCTGCTCATGCCAGAGGCTGGCAGTGGTGTGCCAAGTGCCCTCATGCACCTGCACCTCTTGCCTCTGCCCCCAGAGCAAAGATTCAAGCATTTCCCAGGGTCGTACAGTGATTGCCCAACACATGGGGCTACCTCAGGGCCTGGTCTAGACCTTTAGTAACCTGGAGAGAAGAATCCATCTCCCCAACGAGCCTCAGTTTTCAGAATGATCTCTCTCCCAGCCATGCTGGAGTTGGCTGAGCTTGGAGAAGGGAGGAAAGAGCCTTTCCCCAGCAGGAGTATGTCCAGCTGTTTCCCTTACTTTGGATAACTAAACAAGGGCTTTGATCAAAGCCGCTTGGCATGAGCATCCATCCCTTCCCCTGAAATGCAGCTTTGCCGTGTCGGCTTGGATGGATCAAATGCTGGAGGCTGGAAGGGGCCAGCGCAGTGTGTGAGGCATGTCCTTCCCATCCTGCTGCCTGGGCGAGCATAGGGCCAAGGGCTGGGCGTTTGCTCCTGGTCAGGGAGGGCTCAGACAGTTCTGGGGTCACCAGCTCCAGTGCTGGCAGGAGAGGGAGTGGGAACCGACCTGCAGAGGCTGTCGCACACACCCTGCAGGATGAACAGAGCTGGGGAAATGCTGCTCCTTCCCCAGATGGCTCTCGGTCATCCTGCTATGGTGGACGGTGATGGGCATAGAGGTAGTGCTGCCCCGGGTTATACACAAATGCCCTGCAGCATCTGACAGTTGATTTAAAATATTTTAAAATACTTTAATATAATTTTAAAATATTTTTAATATTTTAAAATATTAACCTTCACATTACTATCTTTCATGGTGCCCCACAGGGCATTGCTGACTGATGCGGTGAGCCTGGGTGGATTTGGTGTCTCCAGGCAATGAAGGCAGAAGCCCATTTGCCCCATTCTCAAACCTGCAGATGTCTTTTGCTCCCCAGCCATCACTGTGCTCCTTCCCCAGGGCTGGGAGCTGCCCAGTGGGGAGATGGTGGGAATCACTCCAGCCTCATACAGCTCCAGTCCTCGCTCTTTTGCACGACGTGGGCTGAGAAGTGCTACAACAAGAACGTGTGTGTCCCACCAGTTGTGCAAGGAGCGACCTCGGGTCCTGGGGCTGCTGAGCGGGAAGGGCTGTGGGGGCTGTTTCTCCATCCATCTCCACCACAACAAGGTACGCAAGGGTGCCCAGATCCACTGCTTGTGCAGCCCCATGGGTCACAAGAACATCAGAGCCAGAGGAAAGGATGTGCCAACAGGGTCCCTAATGAGACAGGCTAAATAGTTCTTCCACATCAGCACTCCATTTGTCCTCTGGACCTTACTTCACATGGCTGTAAAAACCACTGTGGCCCCTTACAAATCCCTCAAGGTCTATTCTGACTCCAGCATTCCCCAGTCTGCCCCTAAAAAGAGCAGAGCACTGGAAGGCTGTACCCGCTCTCCTTCAGCTGAGCAGCCTCCCCCTTTCCCATGGCAAGGCACACTTCCCTGGGCAGCAGGTGAGCCCCACACCTCTCTTCCACCACCCACAGTTGCCCCCAGAGGCTTTGAGGTTCATTTCCACATTTTCTCCTCGCTGATCTACCATAGTCGAGCATCCTGCGTTGTGTGCAGGGGTCAGGATCTGGCAGAGCAGGGGCTGCAGGACCTATTCTTGTGGCCAGAGATGGGGGGCGTTTATATAGGATCGTCATTTTTTTTTGTAGCATAGAGATTTGTGTTTGGAGAACAGACAGAGATCCATGAAACTCATTTCGTGGATGGCTCCAAACAGCTGTGATGCAGACACAACTTTCCAGCACTCTCAGCCTGGCTGCATCTAAGCAAGTGTCCTGGAGGCCTGATTTACTTTCTAATCCACCTACCTAGGTATTTCACATGCATCGCCAGTGCAGCGTCTGCGTGTCAGCTTAGCTCCGTATCCTATTGCATATTCCCAAATGGTATTGAATAATGTGTCTCCAATATTACTTTTTAAGTAACCTTAATTGTCTGATTTTGATTTGCGTTTAAATTGCACTTTCCTCTGCAACCCGAGAGGCATCAGAATTGGGCACGTAGTGTTTAGGTTACGGTGCGGAAGGTATTTTTGTGTGCTCGTCTGGCGAGTGCTGCGATTGGAAGGAAAATGCACGAGGGGCAGAGGGAAGGCTTCAGGGGGAAGATCAACTTCTGAATTTCCTGAGGTTTATGAGATTAAAACCTCACATTTAATGTTGCATTAAAAGAGAACTGTCAGTTTCTATTTCACAGAAGATGTTGTTTTTGTGAAAAGTGCTTTTTGCAAAACATATGGCCAAGGTAATTGTTTGGGTTTAGGGGGGGAAGAGGGAGTTATTCCAGGGAAAGCGTGTCTTTCAAACAGCTCTGTCCTGGAGAATTTGGAGCCCTCAGTTAACGCATGGAAATGAACCTGACTTCTTGGAGGAGCGGTATTGGCTCTCCTGCTTTCTCTGCCGGGAGAGAATGAAGCAGAGGGAAGCAGGGAGCGTGGCACGGTACCCGAGCACAGGATGCAGGCATCTCTCACGGCTTCAGACTCACCTGGAGCGGGGCTGAAATGCCCCAGCCCAGCTGGTGATGGCCTGTCTGCACACGGGTGCATTTAATGAGCAACACGCTTTGCTCATTACGTGCCTTTGCTTTAAATCATAAAAGATTTCATGAAGGCTTTTCCTTTCCAAACATATGTAGATTGGTCGCTCCCCTTTAAGGTGGCTTTTGTGTTCGCAGCAGAGCTAAATGCTCAGCCAGGCTGAAGCTCAGGGCTGACATCAGTGGGAGCTTTCGTTAATTGAATTACTGTTTTGTGGCAGAATGTTTTAAAAATAAGCGGAAATGTCCCACATACTTTTTTGGCTGAGAGATCAAATGTATCCAAAGGAATTCAATAATATTCCTACATCTGTGAGTCCTGCCTGTCCCTGGAGAAAAAAAAGTCAAATTCAGTCTCCACCATTGTTTGTGTTCATTATATTCCCTTATCGTCTTTTTGGCTCATGGGCAGCAGGGGGGAACCAGCAGAGTTCCTCAGGCCTCAAATGGAAACATATAGAGTCATATGCATATCACAAGAGCAGGAAGGACAGTATCAGAAAAAAAGACTCCTGCACTATTCTTCGGAATAAGAGCCTTTGAAGGCCTTTGCCTCCCCCATCGCTTGCCTTTTTGTGAATACTCATTGCAACAGCATCCGGGCTGAAAAGGTGTGGGTAAAAAAGGAAAGCACGAGGTGAGATGCTTTGAACCTGCATTCGCATGCAGAGCCACATGTGGATATGTATTTTCAGGCAAGTGTATCTTCAGATATGTATTGACAGGCAAATCCCAAAGCAAGTACTTGCACTTATATGAACTGATGAGGATTTATCTAAGAATTTGCTGGCAAAAGAATACTCGTGTGAGCTCTTATTCAGAGATAGCCTAGCAGGGAAATACTTGTTCACAGGCTTGTCCACAAATACATTAGCTGCAAATTCCCGTGTAAATCCTGGAGCTACAATACCTACATGTACAACAGGGTGAAGGAATGCTTGTGCTTTTATAGATGAGCAAAGCAAGTCACAAGCAAATGAGAATGCAAATAAGAAGTGAAGGAAAACAATATTTGATATTCATGCAAATTAATTTGAGTACTTATATAAAGGCTGTGAGAGTGTGCGACCTGGGCTGTTGGTGGGCAAATATATTTGGAGAGGACTTTCCCGTGACAAATGTTCGGACAAATTGGCAATGCAGTCAGGTATTAATGCATATCCATTTTCTGTCCAGTGCTCAGGCAAGCATGTATTAACTGGTTATTCTAAGGTGGCTCAGGAAAGCAGGGGAGGGGAAAGGTTGGGGTGGCCAACCCTTGGCTGGCTGCTTCAGCAAGCTTCAAAGAGTCTTCCTTTCAGAAAGGTAGAGCAAATCCACGCAGCTCACACCCAGAAGAGAACAGCCTCAGCTCAGATCTACACCAAACTCATGTGGGAGGAACTTGAGCGGAAACGGCTTGGCAAGCCCTGATGTTGAGATGTCAAACAGAAAATGGGAATGGCATTGAATCCCTCTGGATACATTTGATCTCCTCCACCAGAATAATAATAATCATTTTTTTAAAGAATCAACAACACTGTGTTGGACATTTAGCTTATTTTTAAAACATTCTTCCACTAAACAGTAACTTGAAGAGCTAAATCTCCCTCTGAAATCAGCTCCCAGCTTCAGCGTCAGGTCAAGTTTTATTTAAGCCGCCTTAAATGGACATTGCCAAGTTGGAAAGAAAAATATTGCATGAAACATCTGATACTTAAAAGAGTTATTTCTGACAGTCAGTGCTCACCCCATCCCCCAAGAGATGTCTATCCTGCAACACTGTCTTGCAGGGTAGGATTTATCAGGGGAAATAAGGGGCTGAATCCCCATTGTCAGAAGCCTGCATTGCAGGAAAATAACATCAGCCAGTGCCAGGCTTTCCACTGGTTGCAGAGGGTTTCATGGGGCTGCAATCAGTCCAGCACTGGGCACTATTTGTTGCTGATTTTGAGCATTTCATGTCCTGTGTACCTGCAGAGGGAAGCAGGCCATACAGCTGCAGAAGAGCCAGCATGGTGCCAAGACCCATCCTCCGTGATGTCTCCATGCTCCTGTTGCTAAGCCCATGGAAAATAATGCAATTACCACTCTAAATTAAAGTGTGTCTGAAAAGTGCATTTGATTAAACATGTGCACTAATGGACTAAGTTTGTTTGCGTAACTCCGGCTGTGTGCTCTCCTCTCCCTTGCCTATGCTCCATCATTAACAAGTATCGTGCTCTACCAGATTAATGATCTACTAATAGGCAGTGGAGATGCTTTGACTTAGATTTATGCCACCTAAGCTGTAGAGATTTCACTGAAGCAGATAAATTAGGAGCAGAGCTGCCAGTGCAATGTGACGAACACCTCCAGGAGGGCAGCAGGACCTAGCAAGGCTGAATCACCAGGGAAGGTGACAAACTCAGGCTGCAGAAAGAGGTTTTGAGGTTAATTTCCAGCAGAGGTGCACAAAAGCAGGTGGTGGAGGGTTTGGCTGTGGCTATCTCATCCCAGCTGGATTTTGGAGTCCGTCTCCTCCATTGTCCACACCGCTGCTGCCCAGCTGCCTGCTGATCTTCGATGCAGCAAGTGCTGGCTCATGGCTGGGGCTGGTGAGGTGGAGATTCTGTGCTGGGGGAAGTACTGAAATAGGAAGGTGTGAATTGCCCCTCCTGCTCCCCTCTTATCAATTGATTCTTCTTTCTGCACCTGTACCAGGCTCATTTTCTAACCCTGCTTACCTGAGCAGTCCTTATGTTGTCCCTGCTCTCTGAAGTAAGACCTGGGTTGAGAGGAAAATGGGTCTATGATGTGGGATGCTGTAATGATCCCTTACTCGTATTACAACAGCAGGGACTTTTACAGCATGTTTTTAACACCTCAGACCCCAGCTTTCTTTGCAAAGGAGCCATTGATTCCACTCGCCTGGTTTTACAGGGAAGGGAGGGAAAACAGGACACAAAGGGGAAGAAAAAATATCTTTTGTTCATTGCCATGCAGTGAGTCAGCAGCAGAGCAATGGAGGGACACAGCTCTACGATCACCAAACATTGCTCCCACTTTGTGTTTGCTAGATGTGTGTGTCTACAGCCAAATGAGTTTAATGGGGGTCATGGTCCCCTTGTCCCATATGCTGTGTGAGCTCAGGGAAGACACCTGTTCTGCACATGCTAGCTACCAGCATCACAGCTTTCATGTCTGTGCTCGGATGGGGGAAAGCCAGTCTCTGGAAATGGGGAAGAACAAAGGTTAGCAAGGGAGGACAGAGGGATTTGCTCTCACATCTTTGGAGAGAGCTTTGTACTGCTTGTATCCACAGAACAGCTCACACTGCTCATCAGAAGAGCCTCTAGACTTGATCAGAGCTTACAGGAAGAATCAGCTACGTCCTGCTGCCATGTAGCTGTCACCCCCAGCAGGCCCGAGGATGGCAGGTCTCTCGGTGCCAAGCTGCCTGGGGCTCTTTCATCTGAGGGTTCTCCACTGCCTCATGATTCACAAAGTGACTTTTCCCCTTTGTGGGACATCAGTATGGGCTGCTCCTCCCTAGGGAGTCGTCGATGGCCACTAAGCCTGTAGGCACCTGGCATCTCTTGAGAGCTTTATACCCGTGTCTGATTTGGGTGAAACGACCCAAAGGGCTTGGGAGGCAGACAAACAGACTCTGCCTTGTTTCTTTCGGAAATCAGTTTAAAAGTCCCACGCTAAACACACATTTCTTTGAAGAATCATACTCTCTCTTCTCACACGCACAGCCCATTTGCAGGTTGTCAGCCTTTATCATGCCTCAGGTTTGCCAGGCCTTCAGTTTGCACAAACAGGAGCTGAAGAAAGCAAAGGCTGAAGCAAAGCAGGGGAGGAGTACAGAGAGCTTGTTTGAAGGATTGCTCCATCCGGGCTACCTTAATTTACAGACACCCATTTCATTAATTAGAGCTCCCAGAACCAGGTAAATTTTGGGAGTGAGTGGGCTCCACCATGCAATGTGTCCCCTGCTAAAGAGCCACCCTCCCATGGCATTCCCTTGCTCCTGCCTTAATCCTGAGGACGTCTGTCCGGGCAGGTGCTGGGACTGTCACGGGCAGAGGATCCACCTTTCACCTCTCCAGTCTGTGCCGGCGTTTGATAGATCACTGCCTTTCTTATATGAATTCCTCTTGCTTCCACTTCCAACAGAGCGGCTTTCTTACAGCCTTCAGTGGTAGATTAAAGATCTCTTTGGTACTCGGAGCTACTTCTGAAAGTGCTTAGGCACTATTATCCAGTCACCTCTTCATCTTCTTTTTGATCCACTGAATAGGTTTGGTGATTTAAATCTCTCTCTCCAAGACATCTTTGTCCATTGCTTAAATTGTTCTTCTTTTTTTTTTTTCTCTGTTCTCTTTCAAATTTTCCACGTCCCTTTAAAAAAGTGGGCATCAGAACTGGGATCTAGAGGCTCGGTTACAAATGGCTACAAGCCATTTTCCCCATCTCAGGAAAAGTGTCAAGATTTTGTCATCTTTTCCTGTCTGCACCGAGGAGAGATGTCAAGACCTTGATAAATGCAGTGACATCGTGACCTCAGAAAAAATTGATTTAGAGCAAAGTAAATATTTCATATTGACCTTTTTAACAATATTTTAGGAAACCTTTTATTTTACTTTTTTTTTTTTTTTTTTTTTAATTTTCCTCTTGCTTGCTCAGTTTCATAGATAGCAAAGTAATTTTGAAGCAAAAAGTAACTCCTGTCCGTGAAAATGTATTGGAAAAGGTGATGCTAAGTTTTACCTCCCTTTTTTTTACTCCAAAATGACAAATGCACCAACTCACGACTTCCCTGCTTTTTTTTCTCTCTCTCTCTCTCTTTTTTTTTTTTTTTACTTTTAATTAACCGCTATTCAGGAAAGCAGTCTCTTTGCTCCAGTTTCTCACATTTCCCTCATCAGTACAGAGATGAGCTGCTCCAGCTGACTCTGCTCTGCACCCGGGGTTTGGATGAGGTGATCTCCAGAGATGCCTCCCAACCTCAGTGTTCAGAACAGGTCACTTAGCAACCTAGAGCAAATCTCTTTTAATTACGGCCAATTATGTTCACATTTCATGCGAGCAGGCACGGGGGAGATCAGGTCTTGCTTCAGCTTAGCTGAAGGCTGTTCTCACCCCGTGGGAGAGAAGGTGAACCATGGAGACTTGAGGATCCGATGGTGACGTGGGATTTCCACCACGCCTGGGCTCATTGTGAATGGGGAAGGGGGAATTGGTGTCCTTGCTCAGCTGGAGATCAGAGACTGATCCCAAGCTCATGCCCTCGTGTTCCCCACACCCTTTTTGCTCCCTGATGGGAGTGCTGTCAGGTACTGGTGCATCAGTGAGGGCCACTGGCCCTGTGGATGGCGTTTATGCCGATGAGGAAAAGGGTGCAAACCTGATGGGTTTGGTAGTGCTACCTCTGGCATATGGGCAGCATGTGCATTTAGCAAGTGGGAGCTTTCAGAGAAAGTGAGCAGGATGGTTTGTGTTATTTTTTTCCCCCCACATCTCACTAGGCTGGAGCAGATCAGAGGATTAGACCCCAGCTATCCGCTCTCATGCCAACAGCCTTGCTGAAGTCAAAAGGGGCTGCTGGGTGATGGGGTCTGAGTACAGACTGCTGGCTTGGTCTCTCTGTCATGGAAGCCTTCCAGCTGGATAATTGCATCCTGCCTCAATAAATTCTCGCTGGAAATCCACTTGGATGCAGCATCTTTTCTCCCTGCCTCTCCTCAGCAATGGTGGGGAACGGATCTAGGCAGCGAAGCAGCTGCCTTGTGCTGTCTCCAGAGGTGGCTGCGCTCCAGCTGCAGGCAAATGATCTCTGTGCGCATCAGGCTGGCCAAAATGCTGGCTAGGCTGCAGCGGGGAGGGATGTCAAAATGAGTGCTACTGGGCACGGGGGTAACACAGAATGTCCCTACTCTGTGCTGCTGCTCTGCGTTGCAGCCCTAAAACCAGGCAGCTCTGCCCTGGGAGGTCAGCCTGAAAGGCAATCAGGGAAGTGCAATGGGTTGACATTTGCATCTCTCTCATCCGAGCCCTTCAGTGCAAGGCAAATATTTGCTGGTGATATTGATATCATCTTAAAACCACAGAAATGATGGCTGGCAAACGTACATTAGATCACGTGCTGCCAGTAATGGGGCAGGATGGTTCCCTGCGGGAGCATTTCTCTCAGCTTCATCCAGCCTTATTTCAGTAATCCAGGGGACCATTCACCGCAGGGAAGGATACAGATGTTGCTTCATTCATGGCTTGGGTGTCTGGGAGGCAGCCCGGCTGGAACACTTCTTGGAACAAAGCCTCAACCTAATGAGCAATTGATACCCAAAGCCTATGATAAAAATAGAATAATGTCTCCTCTGTAATCTAACACTTATTTTTACCCTGAGCCTGGCTTCCCCATGCAGTGTGCCATGGCATCAGAAAGGGACAGGGACCCTGTACGCCCCCAGGGGTACCCAGTGCAGGCTCAGCTGTGGAAAAGCCATGTGTGATGGGGCTGGAAGAGGGAGGGGGCAGTGGGGACTGGAATGGGTGCTCCCTGGATCTGGCTGTGGGTTAATTCTCCTCCTCACATGCTGTCTTCATCTATCTCCCTCCTTCCGTGCAGCTCTGCTTTCCATCTCCTCCCAGCACATGCAAGCACATCGTAAAGCAGCCCCTGCGCCCACCTCACCTTTCCCCAGGTCCCCGCAGGAGCGCAGCCTGCAAACACACCTTTCTTACCATCAAACGTGGGCGTGCACCCCCTCTGCACACCCCCCCTGTGAAAACAGCCAGCCAGGCTCCCTGAATGCGAGCTGGGGGAGTTATAAAAAGGTAGATGTGTTTTTCAGGAACGCGAGCAGCCCAGCTGAGCACAACTTCAAGGGGGCCACTTCTCGCTCCCTTTCGTTTCCACTCCAAAGAGCGCGTGAATGATGTCCGGTGGGAACGAGCGTGCCAAGAAAAATGCAGCTGAACTGCCGTCGGAAGGGCTGTGTGCTGCACGCCATAAAACCCAGGCTGGAAGAGCCGTGTGAGAAGCTAAGACCCTCACGCACAGGCCATAATGTTCTTTTCTGCTTTGAAGTGGATTTAGGGCTGGCTTAGCCTCTCTGGGGGCTAGAGGCTGCTGCTTATCCATGCAGCCTAGCAGCAGCAATAAGCAGCTGAACGTCCTCGAGCCTCCTCGGTACAGGCAGCAGAGAGCACTCCCCAGCCCTCTCACTCCGAAGCAGTGTCTGTAGCCAAGGGATCACAGGCTGGATCCACTCCCCTCTCTCTGGCATGTCTTGGACCTGAATTACCTCCTTTTGAACCTGTCTCCCTGACCAGGAATACCTCACAGGGCACCAGGGATGGGACCTGGGCACTCCGTGGCCTCCCACAGCCTGTCTCCAGGCAGAGGTTTTCATTCTGGACAGCATCCTCCAGGCTCTTGCTTACAGCTGAAGAGAGCTGGGTGTCAGCCAGTTCCTCTGGGACTTGTCAGCTTTACTTACCTGATATCTCCCCTCCATTTTCTCTGTACTTCGTGCAGTTTGGGGTTTTTTCCTTCTCTTCCCTCCCCATTGAGGACAAATTCAGCTACGGATGGAAACAAGCTATTTTCTGTAAGATCCCAACCAGCAAGGTTTATCACCAGCTGCTGGGTGACCACACTCTTCCACGTGTCCTGGGGACTTGTGGCAGACAGCAAGGGCTCTGGTGAGGGCAGGTGCTGTGCACAGGGACTGCTCCCAGCCACTGAGCATGTTTGTCAGGTCAGTCCATAGGAGCAGGGTGCAGGGCAAGAAACCCCAGCACTGGGACACTGTGGTAGAGCATGTCCATTGGGATGTTCCTTCCTGACCCCTCATCTCTCCTCATCAGATGCTGGCTATGGGGTAGAGGTATAAACCCCATCTCATCTGAAAAACTCACCTCTGGGAAAAGGAGACTTTGGAGGAAACGCAGCTCTGGCTATTTGGGTTCTTGCTTCACAGCCAGCTACTGCTTCACATCTGCCTCGCATAGGTGGTCACCACAGCACTCACTGATGCTGGAACAGGACCATCCAGCTCTCAGAAGCCAAATCCCATTTTGGTCCAGGAAGCCAGCCACATCTTTGTACAGCCCCCCTGGGGGCTGCAAGAACAAGTAGCTACTGTGTGAGACTTCTCTCCACCACATTCAGCTACGTGAAAGCTCAGCATCTAATTTGCACTTGTCATCTGGGATATCTCCTGTTTGTGGAACACCTCTCGATGCAGATTCACCTGTCTAACACCCTTGTATGAAGAAGGGATGAGTTTTTCCCCGGAGATTCTCATTTCTCTCCACTGGCTGTGAAAGGAACAGATGACAGCTGCACTGTAGAGCAGAAACATAGCATTAAAACAGCCAAAAATAGGTGGGATGAGTCCTACTCTCTGTGTCAGATGGGAGGTCACCCCTGTATCTTTCTGCATGCCCTTTCTACCCATTTTTCTATAAAACGAAATGTTGAATAGTTCTGGAACAATCAGATCCAGGAGTTGCACTGGTGACTTTATAGTACAGAAACACTCCCAGGTGCCTGATTGACAGAGAAAGAGGGGACAAAACTGAGATTTTCAGTAACCTTTTTAGGACATAATGTTACCAAATTTGTGGCTGGTCTCAGAGTTACTCAAATCCCCACACCCGCCCTGATGCAGGCAGGGATGGCTGGACGTGAGTCGTACTCACCCCTTGGCCCCTACAACACACAGCCTAACATCTCCTTACTGCCCGCCCAGGCTCATTTCAGCTAGTAGGAGTGTGGACGGGAGATGAAATCACTGCCCAGAAAACACTTTCTCACTCAGTCACAGTAGTTTAGAATAAGTTGAAATTGTTCTTCACTGCCATTCCCCAGCTATGCCTGTTGTAGTTTGTTTCTCCGGTGCATGCATTAGAACCATTCAGATGGGCTGCCTAGGCCGGTAACTGACTTGGGGAATGACCTCAGGTTGAACTGTAAGGAAAAGAAATTGTTTCCTCATTAATATCTCTGCAAATAAATGTCAACTGGAAAAACAGTTTCTCTGTGATCAATCTTGGTGCAGAGACACTGGGCTCTGACTATCCCTCTCATGGAAAGGAATATATTTCCCATAGATCTGTAGTGTTTCATACATTATAGCTCTCATAATAGCAAAAGCCAGTGCTTGGGTTACATTGAGCTTTTCTTTCTAACCCTTTGGTTTCACATGATCATAATTCTCTGAAAAATTTCTCTGTTCAGCCTAAAACTTTCACACTTTGTATAGGGCAAGAAATGATGATTTTTCTTTCACTGAAGAAAATCCTTTTAGCTATCTTTGATTTATTGGAATGTGTGTAGGGGAGAATTACACTTTTATGGCTTTTTAAAATGTATTTTTCTTCTTGGCAACTAACAAGGCTAGAAAAGCCCTTTTCCTAACCTGCCTGGCATTTTCCTGCTAGGGAAGCTGAGTTTTTCTTGGGGGTGGGCTGGGGAAATCATCTACAAGAAAAACAGCAATTGAATGATCCCCTCTGAGCACACTTAGCTGAGATAGACTGGGATTTGGGGGGGGGCGGGTAAGAGAAGTGTTTGGATTTATTTCTGTCAAGGCAACATCATGTACAAAATACGCGGCTGAGCCTGGGGCTGATTTAGGTTGGTCACTGGGTTAAGGACAGGAACGTGAGGCTGAGTGACAGGCAAATCTTCCTCAAATCAAAAGGAAGGTGCCTCTCTACTCGCAGTCTCACCAGACTGTGTGATTTGGATTCTGAAGACATCCACTTATGCTGTTTTTCTTCTAAAAAGCTCCGAGAGTCAAATGATACGGGGGAATCTCATGTATCATTGCAAGGAAAGCACTTTCTCAACTTCACCTTTATGCAGAAGAGTGTGAAAGCACAGCTTGGCAAGACTCCAGAGTTTCTCAGATCTCTCGCATGCTAAGAACTGGTTCCCACCTTCCTCTTTGGCCTTTCCTGGCTGCCCATGGCAGAGGCAAGTGGTTGCTAAATCACTGGTCAAGAGGCTGTGAGGAAGGGTCCTTCCCCGCTGCAACCCCGTGCATCTACTCCACCATGTGCACGAAGCATGCTGCTGTTGTCCCTGTCCCAACGTGAGGGATAGGTAGAATCAGGTATATTGGGCAGAAAACACATGCAAGACCTGCAGAATATTGAGATGAATGAAAAAAACTTGCGTTTTCAATAAATAACAATTTTTTTAATCGGTGTCATGCTGCCTGCGTGGCCTGACTATTGTGTTTGGGGACAAGACGTCGCCAAATCCATGAGCTCACTCCTGTCCAAGGGCAGCAGGATACACAAAAACTGCAAACAGCTGTACAGTGCTCTCTTCTACCCTGATTTTCCCTTGCTAACAGTACGAAAATGTTATGTGAAATGACTGTTGGTGTGACAAAAGGATGAGATATTCATACGATGAAGGATGGTAGAAGGTTGAGAATTTGATCCCATCACAGCTACGTTAATTTGTAGCCCCTCTTTGTCGTGCTGTCTGCCTCGAGTCTCTTGGTAACTGTGTCATCTTGTTCTTGTAGAATTTCAGCAAAACTTCAGGAATCTTAGATGAAAACCAAATTTCTCACCACTCCCAGAATTTTTAAAATACGTAGAAATTTGAACTCAGATTATTGACTTGCTTTCTGAACTGTGCAATGCAGTTTGCTCTGCTGATCAGAGCATCCATTTGAAGACTGGATTCATCCTACTACCACACAGCTTTTCTCTCTGAGCTTCCTGCTTCCTATGAAAAAATTCTAGATGGCCTTTTCAGCTCATTGGAACTAGACCCAGGCATTGCCTTGATCAGGGTAGTCACCTACCCCACAGAAATCACATCATAATGTTTGTCATTCAAAACTTTAATTGCAGACATGTTGTTTTTGCCTACTGTTGTCTGAATTTAAACCAAATGTGATGATGATTTTTTGACCTCAGCCTATTTTCTACAATTTGTTCTTTTACTATCATTATTCATTATTTCATTGTAATAATTATTACTTAACAAAGAACAAATCTTAAACAGCATTGTGCCAGTAATATCTCAAGGCATTTGGGAGAAAAATCTGCCATCTGCCTGCTCTCTACAGTCTTGACTGGCCTCAAAGGTTGGTCCAGAAAAATCTGTTAAAAGGATTATGGGATGCATTTCTCATGGGCTGCCAGTCAACCCCTCCATCACTGAGACCATATATTGCCATATACTAGAGGGTAGTTTGGGCTTTCCTGGCCATTGGTAGACCTTTTGGAGGATTACATGAGACTAGAGCTGGTGGATAAGCCCTGTTGTGTTCCCACTGATGCCTAAAGCAAGAAGTGCAAAGACCTTCCCAAAACACGTTGTCCCCCAGACTAAGAGCTGGTGTTTTATTACCTGTTCCAGTAACCCTGGATGAGACCAGGAGCCCATCAACCAGCCTTTGGTTCCTGCTGTCAGTGTCTTCTTGGGGCAAGGAGCTGCACAGCTTAATGTCCTGCCCTACAGCTTATACAGCATCTCCTCCTAAATCTGTGGGGCAATTCTCAGGCTTAATGGTGAACTGACCTGGACCCACACCGTGTACATTTAAAATACAGCCAAAGAGGCTCATTGTCAGGAAATGCAGTGTCTACAGTCAGGTACGAATTTATTTTAAGACTATATCACTGTGTATTAAAATATATTTACAGCGTAATAATCCACGCTGTGTATTTCAAAGATCAATGAGAAAGGGCACATTTTGGTGACATTCGAAATCTATCTCCCGGGTTGTCACATGCATTTGAAAAATGCCTGCTGCACATTCGGATCCACCCCCATCCCAAACGGACGGGAACACAGCCCTCTCCCCATATGGGGCTAATCTCCGGGAAGGCGGTGGGAGCACATGGTACCAATTCCCGCACACTTTGGTCCCTTAACTCAGTCCTGAAGGCAGGGAGCAGAGCTGGGGGTGGGGACCGACGCCTGCTGTCACCCTTTTGCCCTTCCAGAGGGGTGCCTGCCCCTCGCAGGTGAGCAGCAGTGCTTTGGGGAGCGATGCCCAGGGATGGGGATGGCCCCTGATGGAAATGCCACACCACACAAGGTGCTGATCCCTCCCAATTTCTGGGACGATGAGAACAACAACAACAAATCAACCGCAGAACAAGCTGGGTCCTGCAAACCCAAGTGCATGGGCAAAGATGTGTGTAATAAAGAAAAAGCAGGTTTGATAGGAGAAGGCTGACTCTCAGCAGGAGGTTGCCCACCATGAATGCGGGTGTGCAGCTTGTGCTTGAGAATGAGCCAAGAAACGTCCCTGCTGGCTGCAGGGGAGCTGCAGAGGTGACAGCACTGGTACATCTGCCTGAGCACAGAAAATATTTGGGGAGGGAGGAAGTAAAATTCAAGCTTTTGAACAATGCATTATTTCCTGGAAGTTTCCAAAACCTGATATAATATATTTGCTTATTTGTTTGTTTATTGTCATGCCTCACTAATAGTAATATTAATAAAATCTGGTTTAGTCAATCTTGATTAGATTTTTTTTTTCATTTTTTTCTATCTTTTTCTTTGACTTTGAAAAGAAAAGAAAAAAATAAAAGGGAAAGAGTAATAGCATAAGGTCAGTCATGAAATTAGATTCTGAAACTTGGAAAATCACTACTTTCAAGGGAGCATAAAAGCAGGAGAGTGGATGGGAAGACGGTCACCGTTGCTTGAAATTTTGAAACAATAAATTCTGCTTTTTTTTTTTTTTTCCCTCACACTGTTGATACTTACTCTTCCACTTGCATTAGGAAAAATAGGTACTAGGAAAATCCATGATGAGATGAAAGGGAGTCAGTTTGCTCAGCTTCCCTGAGACACCCACACTGCAGACTGTGTCTCGGGACAGTTGCATGAGGATTCTGCTCTAGGTGTGTTCATCTTGCTCTGCACGGTCCCTCTTCTGCAAGAAATGGGGCTTTGCTGCAGGAACACACGTTTTTGGTGCAGAGGTATCTAGTCATCTGAAGTATTTCATCAGGGTATTTCAGAAGGAAATGAATTATTCCTGAGCAGTGCTAGATAATCTCACCTCCCTTTAGACATTAAAAGTGAATTGTCTTAGAGCTTATCTCTCTTAGGCAGCGAGGGCAGAGATGTCTTATTGGGAGGACATCCCACCACCTCAGGAGAGTCAGCTCTGCACCTGGGGGAGCTGCTGGACCCCAAACTTAGGTGACGGCTCACGTTCACACCAGTGATTTTTAGATGCATGAGAGAAGACTCCTATCCCAATTCAACATGGACCATGTTCTGAAGGTGGGCAAGAAGCTCTGGGTGCCACCACCCCATGATCACTGCTGCTGTCAGCCCTCAAACTCTTCAAGCGTCTTCGCCAAACTTTAATTACGTGACTACAATCTGTCCAAGAATTTTATGACATTAATAAGAATGTTCCTAATTAGCATTTATTGTTTATATTATTGAAATTCCAAATTACACGACCAATTGATTTTTCCCCGTTGCCCTCATTAAGTTGCAGTGAAATGCATTTTAAAATAGATTGGCATTTAATTCCTTTAGAAAGCACTGATTAGATCAAGGGCCTGTTTCACTGCATTTGGTTGCATGAAGCTGCGTTAGGTTTTAATTTCTCCTTGTTAGTATGAAGCTGAGTCACTGGCTGCGTTCCTCTTCCCCTGCCACACAGGCACCTACTGGAAAAATCCCCTTCCACGGCTTAGGCCAGGACTTTGGCATAAATGAAAGCAAAGAAAATGTCTCCAGACAGCAGATTTGACGTGAGACGAAACGCAAAGCTCAGCCGAGTGTTGAAAGTGTTCAACTTGTTTCATAAGTTCGCAGGATAGGGAAACAAACCTGGAATAGTGAAGGTTTTTTTTATTATTATTATTAATTTGATGGACCCTGGCCTTTTCCTGTCTCCTCAAGGAAGGGTCTCTCTGGTCTGTCATACCAAGCCATGAAAGCTCGAGGTCTGGATGGAGCTGAGGTCCAGCCATCAGCACACGTCTCTGGTTGAGGCACAAGTTTCTCACGTGGCTTCCCCAAATCTCCTGGTCCTTGTTACTTATTTATGTAACGACCACGGTGGTGTCCCCTGGTCCTATATATTTTATAGGGATGAAAATGCATGGATATGTGAGCACCTCCACACTTCCATAAATGTGAAAGCCAGTTTTCCCTTAAGTTTGCTCTATCCCATGAGGACAACCTGTATGGCCTTGGGGCCTCCCTGCAGACCACCAAATGTAGTCAGAGCAACATCACAGGCTGTGAGAACTGCTCTTTCCCTGCACACAGAAGGGTATCCAGCCAGCTGGACATCATATTGCAGTGGGGGATGAAGAGATAGATGCCACAGTCTCCTGGTCTGGCTCCTCTCAAAGCTCCTTTCAGAACTGTTGCAGATTTTCATTCTGCATAAGGATGACTCACTTTTTTTTTTTTTTTTTCTTTATAAAATCCAAACAGAACTCTGCCAAAACATCTTCTGGGGACTGACACTTGCTGGGTCTGGACTGTGCCTGCAGCTGTGTGTGCTGTGCTGTGCGCCGAGCTGGCAGCGTGGGGCATTGCTTGCTGGCACTGCCACCTCCTGCTCCTGTGACGTGGGGACAAGGACACAACTGGTGACGAAAACGCCAGCTGCTGGGTCCCCACTCATGCTGGCTTTACATGGGAAGCCAGACAAAACACAGGGTTTATGTCTGCTTTTACACAATCTTTACTCTTTGATGCTGGCCAAATTTGCTATTCTTGCTGGAAATAAAGGTTTATTTATTGTCAGTGTTGTCTGTTTGTTTGTTTGTTTGTTTTTGTCTAGCCCAAATGCACAGCTGCTCCAAACAGGTTTGGAGCTGAATGGTCCAAATTCTGCCAAAAGCAAATAATAATAATAATTACTATTATTATTCTCCATTAGATTTACCCATGTGAGAAGAAAACACAATTCACCCCCACATCAGTGTCACACAGCCACTGGTGGGATCTGTGAGCAAAACCAGACCTTGTCACCCACTTTCACGATTTCCTTTTTTTCATGCTGGCAACACCAGTAAAGCCAAAATCTTTTTTTTTTTTTTTTTTTTTTTTACCACCTTGTTTGCTAAAATCTGGAATAGAGCTGGCCTTGGAAGCAGATGATGCTGTGGAGAGGGAAACTGAGTCACAGAGCAGCAGTGTTTGCTCTGGAGCTCTGCCAGAGCTGGGAATGAATCCAACAATCCTGATTGTCGTGCTCTTGACCCAGACACCACCCCACACTGCCTCTTTATTAAGCATCCTCTAAGATGTCTTAAAAAGCTCTCACAGAAAGGCTCTCTTGTTCTCTTGCATGCTGTGTATTAGCATCTGAAACAACCGTGCTAAATTTGAGGAGGGAGGGGGAGGCAAAAATGCATGAGTAGCTACTTTGATTAGCTAATAAAGTATCAATTTATTTTTTATAAATACAGGGAAAATTCAAACCAGCTGGAACCCGCGGTACCTCTTTGCACGCCACATTTTCTAGCAAGATTTCCTCTGATTCCCTGGAATCCACCCGAGGCATTGTCATGCCTGGAGTCACACGGACGCTCTTGTTGCTGTCCCTTTGCTGGGCAGGAAGGCAGGGAGACATCAGTCATTTTTACCGAATATTTCCCCTCTCGAATGCTGAGAGGGTTTTCCACAAGAGCTGAACAACCCATGGCACCATGGCTTTGGGAGATCTGGTTAATTCTCCATCAGCTCTGAAACCCGTGTGGCTGCAGGCACTGCGAGGATGCTCGCAGGGAAAAAGGCTGGAGCTGGTGTGCACGGGTTTGGAAGCACACACGTGTGGGTATGTGAGAGGATGGGAATGTGTCTCTTGGGTGTCTGCTGCTCTCGTGTTCGTGTCTGAGAGTCTACCCACGTCACTCCAACAGGACGTGTAGGGAGAGGGCTGCAGCAAGGGTGGGAACAACCCATGGCCCATGGGCAGGAAAGGAGGAACGGGTCTGAACTGCAGGAAAGGGATGTCAAGCAAGATACAAGTAAATCAAAGTGACAAGAGTTAAGTGTTTACTGACTGCCTGGAGAGGAGCAGACCTGCTTTTTTGGGGAATCATCAAGAATTACAGGTCTGCCAGAAAGGGCTTTGCAAAAGGCAGGTTTTGGGGAGGGGGGGACCGATGGTGCTCCAGGTCCTTTCCAGCCCCCTGTGTCCCTCAGCTGTGACCCCACGTCTGATGGGCTACAGCAGGAACTGACTTGTTATGGTTGGTGGCATTGAAGAAAAACTTCTGAGTGCAACCTAAAGACCATCCCCACTGCACCTTGTCCCCAGCCCCTCAGGGCCTGAGTTAGATGAAATAAAAACTTGTTGAACTTAGATGACCCAAACCCTCCACATTCTAACCCAAAGAAATGGCATCTCCCAATGCAGGCTGTGCAGCAGCTCGTGGGCAGCCCATAAGTTTCTCTCTCTCTCTCTCTCTCTCTCTCTTTTTTTTTTTTTTAATTCCTTTTTAGCAATTTTTTTTCTAGTTTGAGGCCTATATTTTGCAACATGCTGAACTCCACAAACAAACCAGGATTCTATTTTAAACTCCAAATTGATGTATCCAACCGGCAAGGAAATTAGCATGAATTAATTAGAGGGAAGATGAAAGACTTCGGTAAGCAGCGTTATGAGCTACAACCTTTATTAAAGCTGCACAATGCATTCTCCTCTTATCATAAGGCATAGCATGCAAGGAATACTAGATCTGAGCGAGCCACTGACTGGGGCTGGCAGGATCGTACCAGCATTTAACTATGGGCTCCCTTGGTTTGGCAGTTGTGCACTTTGCTTGCCAGAAGTGGTTTAATCTCCTGACACCTTCCTATACCCATCCCTTCTGCCCAGCCCCACGCTGCAGCCTCTCACAAAATTCAGCCTCACATCACCAAGCCCCCGTGCAGCGCCGCTGATAAAGAGGCTAACCAACAGTATGATAAGTAATAGCTTAGCTGGCAAACAATTTGTCACGTCAACAGAAGTGTTTAAGGGGGAGAAAGGGGAGGCAACCAGTGAGCTGAAACTAGAGAGTGTAGTTGCTGTATGCTGTTAGTAAGGCAGCATGGGGGGTTTGCATGGAGATGTGCTTCTGCCCATGGTCTCATGTGGTGCAGGCATTGGACCCTATTTCAGGGTGTCCTGGGGTTCCTGCTCCTGCTGACAACCTCTTTCACTTCAGGGCTCTGGCTTCTGGCTGTTTTGGTGCCCTGGAAGGGTGCAAGGACAAACCCACTGAGCTAACGAAGTTTGAGGCAGTTAATTAGAGAAGAGCTCAGCACCAGTGATGCTGCCTTCAGCTCACCATGTCATTTTGAGAAGTTGGATAATGTGTTACGCTTTGGTCTGCTGGGATGGCAGCTGATTTTAATGAGAGAAACTGAAGTTTTTCCCCTCTAGATTTACAGGAATCCCTCGACTTCTCTGCAGTGCCCTTCTTCGTCTCCTCTTCCTCCTCTTGCTCTCTAATTGCTCCTTCCCACCCCCCGCCGCTCCCTCAGACCAATCAGCCCGGGCAGCCTTCTGATACACGTTATATATTTCCCGTTATTTGGGTTTAGGCTGTTAACTATTTGCTCTTTCAATTCCCTCTCGGCCCTCAAGTTTCCACCATAAATGCGATAAGTTACAACATCTGTTCTGCCAGAGCTGGACTTACACGCTCACAGGATTGTTCTTTTGCCTGAAAAAGCCCTAATGTGCTGCAGCCCCCCCCTACCCTGCTGCTTCTTCCCCCCTTTTTGTGGTCCTGTTCCCCCGCTGCATGACATTTTCAGTGATGTTGATGAAGCAAGCTTTAAAAAAAAAAAAAAGGAAAAAAACGCTTTGTTTGTCCAAAGCTAGGTCTGAGTCAAGCTCTTCTAAAGTAATTATTTATATGCAGGCAGAGGCTTTGCATGATAACTAGCAGCACGGCCTCACTGGCAGAGGTGCTAAAGAGGTCCTCAAGAAACAAGGTGGGATGAAGTGAAAAGCAAAGGACCACAGCAGAAGCAAAGGAGAGCTGGTTGCAGGAGGTGCAGGTGTCCTGGTGGGGTGGCCATGTGTGGCCTGGGCTCCCTGCATGGTCTCACCTGCTGCTGGCAGCGCTGTCACAGCTTCCATCACCCACTGAATCTATCGGAAAGAGCAACACAGTGAAATTCAGTGCAGTGAAAGGCATTTAGCTGGTGTTTTCTGCTCCTGCCCAGTTTGGGATGTGCAAGTTTAGAACCAATGATCTGCCTTGTTTTTAGCACAGCTCACTTGGGCTAGGAGGTTTATCTGGGGCAGCTGGAGAGTCATAGGTGTCCTGGGCTTTGATGCCTCGGCTTTGCACCGCAGAGGTCGTCCCCAGGAAAAAGGAAGCAGTTGTACAGGAACCTGGGGATATTTTAAGGTTTTCTGTTATGGAATAGAACAAAAGCCAGAGAGATTAACAATGTTCTTGAAGGAAAACAGCGGGGGAAAAAGGGAAGATGTGGGGCTCAGTTGAAGGGTTCTGCTTCAGTTTCTGCTTTTTACATTTTGCATTTGGTTTTACAATGCATTTCCCTTTTTGAAACAGGGGAAGAAGTCATCCTGAAAGATTGCAATCCAGAAAGACCCAAATGAAGCGTTTCAACTTTATCAAAGTGCTTTTTTTTTTTTTTTTTCCCAAGAAAAGTTTTGTCCCGAAAGCAAGACTTTTAAATGAAATGCTTTGCTTTTGCTAAATCAAACTTTTCCCCTGGAAAAAAAAATAATGGGGAAGGCAGTTGCATGATTTGGAAGGAGGTCAGGCATGCTGTGGGTGCCTGCACCTCTGAGGAAGGGGCTGAGGCACCTCCACTCTCTCTTCTTGCAGGATGGACATCAGCCCTGAGACGGGACCTTGAGACCACGATGAGTCAAATCGAATATCTCTGTAAATAATCTGTGCCAGCACTACTCATCAAAAGGCTCACGAGTTTCTGTATCAAACCAAGACCATAGCATCATGAGTTTTCCTCAGAACAGTCTTCAAGCTCACAACAAAACATAGCTCCAGGATTAGGCGGGCTTTGATGTATTATCTCACTGCAAAGTATTATTTTTTTTTTTAAATAACTCTTATAAACTTTAACCACCCACAACATCCTGTGGTAAGAAGTTACACAAGTTAACCCACATGTATGAAGAGCCAAATCCCTTGAAACCACTTCCTCCTAGGTTTACTAGAAGGTTCTACTGCCTTGGAAAAGGCAGAAGAGCATCCTTCCCCAGACATCTTGCCAATGTTGTTTTAGGCTTGCGGGACTCCTGATCTCCCTCTCCTCAGTCATCCCTGAAGCATTACATGGACTGAAGAGCCCTAATCTGCTGGTCCATGCAGCAATGCTTCCAGCTCTACAGGGTGACTGCTCCTTGTCCCCAATTACTCTTCAGCTTGAAGAAGTCCCAGTTAACCATAGTTCTCAAATATTGGAAAAAAAAAGGAATATGTTCTGTCCCTCCATACCTTTGATCATGCTGGTACTTTTTCCTTCCTTCCTTATTTAGGAGAATGCATGTCTCCTGGAGTCTCTTACACAATGCCAAAATTGCCTCCATTCTGAGTTTAAGTAGGTGATTTCTTTTTTTTCAATGTGACTTTTTCCTCTTTTCCTTCCAAAAATAGAGCCTGGGCTGATGGGGGTAGTTTTGATACTTTTATCAATTTTGCCAAATAGCTTCAGTCTGACAAGACACCGAAGAATCTTTCAGAAAGGTTGGAACTTGTTGGTTTTGTGTGTTCCAAGTGAAACCTTTGGATTTTTCCTCAATATTGTACTTCATTAAAAAAAAAAAAAAAGGGAAAAAAAAAAGGAAAAAAAGATATTTCTCATTTGCTTAAGGACAGCATGCACTGCCTTACCACAGAGAAGAAATAATGTAAGGGACCTGCTATTGCATGGCACTGGAGGGCACTTGTCAGGCAGGGAGAACAATCTGCAGTCTGGCTGTGAAGAAATCACCAATGTAAGATAATTCAGCGGCTGGTTTCAAACTGGCCAAACTGCCTGCACTTTAGTTGTTCCTCTACACAGAGGAAAAGCCACTGGGAGGGTGTAACCCAAGCCCCCATATCTCAGTCTGAGAGGCAAAACTGCCCCAGCTGCCTGCGGGATGCTGGTGATGCCCTGGACACTGCGGCATTGAGGTGAGTTGCAGAGCAGCCCAGCACAAGCAAAGTGCTCCTAGGAGCAATCGGGCTGTGATTACAGGTGCTTCCATGAGTATCCACAAGCCATCGGCTCCCCAAAAAATCCTAAAACAAAACTCTGGCTGCCCCGTTCCTCGGAGGAGGCAATGCTTGGATGCCGGCAACACACTGACAAGGTGAAGAAGATGGGAAGAGGGGTGTGATTCTTGTCCGCAGCACTCCTGAGCAACTGCTTAAATCATTTAACGCTGAATAAATTACGGTGTAATTTAGCTGCATAGCATTTCATGCTCAATTAGTGCCACTTTAGAGGGAGGCAGTTCTCTACGGAGGGTGAAGCTCAGGAATTTCAGCCTGCATTGGGGGAAAAAATGTATCTTTAAAGATAAAGGTGTAACCATGGCAACAACACAACTCTCTGGGAGAAGTAGGGAGGAGAGGAGCGACTGCAAAGGAGGAAAAGGTAGATAAGAGACAGGCCACCAATAGGTCTTCTTTGGGAAACAGATATATCTGCTAGAGAAATGGTGCTGGCAGCGTTTCTGTGGGAGCCAGCCAGTCTGGTAGGAACAATCCGCCCAGGGGACATGGTCACCCCTGGCCAAAGCAAACCCAAGAGGCTGGGTCGATGAGTGAGGGAAGGCAAAGAAAAGACACGAAGGCCTACAGACAACATCCTGCAGGAGAAAGCTGGTGGGGAAAGCAGAGGGAACTACTGCTGGAAGTGAGTTTGCACCCACGGTGTGACCTAGCTAGCTGTGACCTCCCCTCCTTGGTACCCACCATGATGCAGGGACATGGGTGAGGACATCAGGATAGGGATGCCTGGGAAGCCCTTTCCCTCCTGCCCATCTCTACAACCTGTGCAGATGGGATGAAGCCACCCAGGGGTCAACCCATGGGAGGAGGAGAGATGGAGACAGGCCACAGGTCGAATACCACAAGGAGCACTCGCCCCCTCCCCAGTCCATGCTGGAAGAGGTCCTTGAGGTCCCACTGAACACCCAGTCGCATGAATGTGCACAAATGTCAGCAGTACTGAGATGGTCTCCATCTGGCACAGCTCCGAGACGCTGACACCTCCGCAGGACATTTCCCTTTGAGCTCGCAGGCCCACAAAGTCTGTCTTGAGCAACCCTGTTCTCAGCCCATGCCCACAGAGGCAATTCCCCAGCCTAATACATCTCTGTGACAGAAAGCATTTCCTGATGTTCAGACGCATTTTTTCTTGCTTGATTTCATTCCTTTCCTCCCAGCAAAGCCACAAGGGGACCCTAAATAACCTCCCCCCTCCTTCCAAATTCCTACAGGCAGGGGAGTCCCCCAGATACCACTCCTTTAGGGCATTCCCTTTTGCCACTCCTGCCCATTTTTGAAGTGCCTTCATGTTTCTGGGGTGCCTGGGCAGACCCACAGCCGCTGTCCCCAGGAGAGGGCTGATCCAGAGATCTCCTGGCACAATACCTGTGTACAAGCAGGAGACACGCTTGGCCAGCTCCTTTACACACCTCCTGATATCAGGTTGCCTCCTCTTAAGAGAAGATGAGGCTGTGCTGCCAAAAAGGATGCTAGCTTCATGACTGAAAAGACATTTAACAAGCACAGAGGAGTGTAAAGCTTTCCTAAAAGGGAGCACAGCATAAGCTTCCTTCAATAAGAGGCTCCTGCAGGTCTGGGAATAAAACAGGAGCTGTCCTATAAAGATCTTAACCACAGGTGTGGAAAATGCATGGGGAGCAAGGGACTGTGCTTTGAAATGACAGACATCAGTGTAGGGTAAATGCAGACACCAGAATAGCAAGCACCACAAACCCAAGTACCCCACAGTGTCTGGACAGGACGAACAAAGACCAGGAATTAAGGCTGTGGAGAGGATATAATAAACTGCTTAGCGGATATGCCAGCAGTTGTGGAACAGAAAGGAATGAGATTCAGCATAAGGCATTTAAACGTCCAAATAAACAGCCAAATAATTCTGGAAATAAACCACAGGTCGTCTGCCACAATCCCCTCTGTAGCACAGCCCTCTTGTCAGGAGTCGCATCTGGTTTCTGCTGAACGCAGTCCAGCAGCATGGATCTGACCGGAGCATCTTACAGAAAACCACCCCTTGCCTCAAAGATGTGAAGAAATCACCATGTCCCAGAAGTTACCACATCCCTGGGATTTTGACTGAACAGCCAGTCACATTTTCTGCTGCAAATCTTACTGGAATTTGTCTGACCTTAATTTCCAGCTGCTGGCTCTTGTATTCCTTTCCCCATGTGATTGAAGAGCCTTTCGCACCTTGTATTTTCTTCCTGGGAAGGTACTTACACACTGCAATCAGTTATATCTCAATCTTCTTTTTGATGAGCTAAACAGATCAAGGTTTTTAAGTCTCTCATTGCAAGGCTGTTTTTCTTCCAGCTCCGCAGTCATTTTTGCAGTTCTTTCCTGCACCGTCTCCACTTATTCAACATTCAACATCTCATTTACCTGCCCTCACCTTCCTCCCAAACAGTTTTGCTCATAATTTCCTCGAGATGTGGAAAATTAGTCTTTCTGAAGCACTGTGTGTGTGTGTGCTTCCTCAGCCGGGGCTGTCCTCTGAAAGATGCCACAAGTGACATCAAACCAGGATTGCTGGTATCAGGCAATCACCAATTTCCAAAGCAGTGATCTTGCTGATCGCTTCACGCTCACTTATCTGTCCCTCCTGTTGGCACAACGTTCCCTGGACCCTGTGCTGTACGCCTGGGGTCAGGAGAGACAGCATCTCTAATTTTAAACACTTGCCTAAAGCTTCCTTGGGGGAGCATGATGTCTTGAAGGAAGCATCTAGCTTGGTGCAGCTTCTGATTCCTACTGCCTGTGGGGTGAGCATTTAGTGCCCCTTCACTAAAACAGAGGCTCTCCAAGGGCTATGGCATGGGATTTGCCCCAAAAGGGCTTCCCTTGGTGTCTCAGATCATTCATCTCATGTCTTTTGCCTGGGCTCTCAGACCCCTTTCCCCCAGCAGCCCCATCCAATCCCTTGACCTTGATAACAAAAGTCAAGCAGCCCTTGCTCCGCAAATTCCTGCTCTTGGCTCTCTGTGGAGTTGCACTGTTTAGTTCCATCCCGGGACATTATTAATGTGTTGTTTTCCTCTCCCTCCCTATCATTAATAAAGATGTTAAACTAAACCAGCTCTAACATCGATCCCTCTGGCACCTTCCGGACACCTCCCTCCTTGCCTGGTCCCCCGTACTTTATCATGGCTCGCTGTTTACCCACCTTAAGCCAATTTTCCGTCAGGTGTCTCAGCTTGTATCCGCTCCAATTTGAATTCATTTGCCAGGTAAGATTTCGCAAAGCACTGCATCAAACACTTTATTAAAGGTGGCCTCTAGACGCTTGCATTTTTCTTCTCTTAATATAAATGGCTTCATCTGAAGAGATAACGCACAGGTTGGAAAACACATTTAGAAGAAGATAGGGCCCCGCTTTGTGTACAGGGAGTTGGTATCAGTGTGGGTGCTTGAGTTCAGGGAATGCTGATTAAAAGTGCCCCTGCTCCTTGCAGCAGGGCATTTGATTCTGGTCACCTTTACCTGGTGCGAATACTTTGATTCACTAGGTTTGCTTTGTTTTGTTTGTTTTTAAATGCAGCTATATTTTTTAAGGACTTGCCTTATCCCACTCCTCTGGGACAAGTTCCCAAACTGCTTGGAAATGCTCAGCACAGCTGCATTTTCTGACAAACCCCTTTTTGCCCAAAAACTTTGGTTTGGAGTGGCTGATGCCACTCACAGATTTGGCCCAAATTCAGAAAAGAAGGGCTTGGGAGGGGATGTCTCTTTCAGGACTTACATGTACATCCTGGCTATTTCCAATGTGAAATGTTGGATTTCCAGGTCACAGCTCCTGTGTGGGCAGAGGGAGAATATCAAGTGATGGACTGGATGTACAGACAGACTTCAGATTTTGCTGTATCTCCATGTCTTTGGGCTGGGAGCAGAAAGCCTAGTTCTGCCTGGACATGGTCCTGGCTGCAAGGACCTGCTCCTGGCCAGCTTTGTCCTTCTCTAAGCCATTGGGGGAGGTCCTGCTGACCTGGGAGAGGCCTCCATACCCAGTAACCCTGTCCCTACCCTGCAGAGAGCTGCCCTTTAGGGGGACATGGCTGGCAGAGGCTCTCAGACCAGGACAAACATAGGAAGCAGGATCTGCAGTCGATAAGCACCAAGGCAGGTCAGAGAGGGACTGCATTCCCATTGCCCTACTTCATCTTTTCCTCCTTCTTCTTCCAGCGAGGCTCTCCATTACAAGATGTACAAGTCAGGCAGAACAGCCCATCTCCCCTCGTTCATGTGCGTGTGTGTGTGAAATCATTTTTCTCCTCTGTCAGAAGGCAAAACCAGCTTGTGAAGAAGCCATTAATCTGAGCCCATGTCTCATGCTCCTTTTCTGTTGTACAGGACTCCAGAGGACATGCTGGAACGAGCCGCTGTGCAGTGCTAATGCCTCCTAATCTCCCCCTCTACCCCTGATAGTCTCCAGCAAACTCTCGCTGAGCTCTGGGGCTATACGTCTTCATGGCTGCTCACCAGGGGCATCATTAGGAAAGGGCTCTTAAATGGCTTGACATTCTCAGCTTCCCAGAGGAACGGGGCCGCTGACAGATCTCTCCATTTGGAATATGAAATCTATTTGTTCAGATGCATAATGACCGATTTGTCTTCTCGGAGGAGCAGTTGCCGAGTCCTAGGACAGCCAGTTATGGAGCTACAGGCTAGCAGCTGCATGCCGAAACTGCAGCGGGGCCAGCCCTAAGTGACACTGGTAAGAGCAGGGGGTAAAAAACTGTCCCTGGATGGTAGAAGGAGATGGGCATTAGAGGCTTCCATGGGGATGGAAATGGTCTGGAGAAAGAGTCTCAAGGCATCCAAGCAAGACAGCATGCTGGAGCCCAGTGAAGCTGAGAGAAAAAAAAGCAGCCTGAAGAAGTTGGTTCCTGATGCTATTTCCCACAGGAAACCTTGATGGCAGACACTTTTTCTTATCTGTGAGCAGCACCTGAGCGCCCATCTCATATCAAGTGGCAATGGGCACTGTTAGATCCATTGCTGCTGGTCAGAGCAAGTTGGAGGGCAAGGACACACAAAAAATTGGTACTGTGCACTGCAAGAGGCTCTCTGCTTTGCTCTTTCTTGCTTTAGAAGGGAAAGTGGCAGGGGAAGGCACTCCTGTTCCTCCTTATTTCATCCCACCCAACGCCTGGAGAAGCATCCTGGGAGCAGGAAAAGGGCAGAGTGACCTGCTGAGAAAGTAGAGAAGTCATTTGGGAACCCAGAAAAGATGGAGGAAGAAGAGAAAGGTGCTGTATTTGGGTGATGGGTAGTCAGGAGTAGCAGGAGGACATGCAAAGGGCAGATGTGAGAAAAGCTTCATCTGAGGCAGGGGGCTCCTTTCTGAGCCCTGGAGAAATAACCTGGATACAGGTCTCAATCTGCAAGTGATCTGCCGGGAGACAGCAACCCGACTGCCTTGCAGTGCCAGGCAGCTATTTCCTAAGGGACTAGGGTAGGAGATACTCAAGGGAACCAAAAATCCCCTCCCAGCCTTTAAGGAGGAGCCCAGTGATGCCATAGCAGGACCACGTCCCATGCCACCCTTCTGCATCGAGGCACTGACCTCTCCCACCGAGACGTGGGATTTTCGCCCCAAGGGGAATCCCGACACTTCAGCCTCTGCTTGTTTTTCCCCAAAAGAGCTGGAACAGTCGCCGTTTCGAAATTTTCCACAGAATGACAATTAAACAAACAAACAAACAAAATCAGAAACAACAGGTTTGGACTGAAGCAAAGTGTTTTGATGCCGTGAGAAGGTCTGATGGATTCAGACCTCTGGACTCGTGTAGGAAAATGCAGGCTGGGGGCATCTGGAGAGCTCATGCAAAAATTGTTTTCAGGCCTTTGCTCCCTTCCTACCCCCTGGCTTGGCATGGGCAGGTCAGAAGGGAAAAAGGCATCTCAGGACAGCGCTGTACCTGCTGCTTCAGCGCCAAAGCATCTGCACTTGGTCTGCCTCCCACCTTCCACCACGGATGAATTCATTTTCAAAGCAAAAAACAGCTGAAGGCGCCTGGGCTTGTCCTGTGCTGGCAGGAGGGCTGGCCAGGCACACAGAGCTCTGCCTGCTGTGAAAGTCCCCAACCTCGCCGCCTGCTAAATTAGAAACATGATAATTGAATAAGAAGGAGAAGGAGAGAAAAGCCCCTTCCCTGCCCCTCTGCGCCCCAGCAGCACAGCATCTGTCTCCATGCGGGAAGTGTGGGTGGCTTTCCCCGAGCCCTTGGCAAAACTGATTATGGGATTATTTCTTTCCCTCATTACAAACAGCACTGAGGAGGTGCCTGATGAGCTTAGGGACACCTTTCACACCGGGATTTCTCTGTTTGCCTTGGGTTATCAGTGTACCATGAATTTCTGGGCACACAAGTCAGGGCAGATGCCGGCTGGGGACCAGAGAGGGGGAGAGCAGCAGGGAGTGTTGGGCTCCTGGAGGTTTCCAGCTGATGGGGCCGTGTCCAGTGCTTGCCCTGGCCAGCAGGGCTAGGTGGAGGGTCTCATCAGTAGGGAGACATGGGGTCTGGTTCAAAACTGTGGCAGCTTGATGAATCTCACCTCCATCACTATTTCCATGGCCCTGCAGACCCAGCCTGTCCCCTGTCCCTGTCCCCTGGCTGCCTCTCAGCCCCTGTGCCCAGGTGTGTGGCTGTCCCATGCTCCTGGCCTCCTCACCTCTGGAATCTCCATCCATCCTGCCATGGGGCAAAGCTGGAGATTGGCGTTTCAACACACGCCACTGCCCTGCTTCTGCCTTGCTCCTGTAGCCAGCAGGTTAAGAAGATGCAGGGCTGTAAGCAGCAAACAGCCTGCGTCCTTGCTCTTGGCCAGAGGGATGGGCCCTGGAGCCATGCTGCAGCCAGAGCCAGCCCTGACTACAGCCACGCCTCTGGGGCTTGCCAAGCTGAGCCATGGTGACACCACGCAGCTGGGCCTGGTCTGTGAGGGCACAGCTGTGCACCGAGTCCCCTGGTGCGGTACCCACCTCAGGCAGGGAGCACATTTGGGAAGCTGGTGCCCTGCAACCCGCTGCCTGCAGGGCTGAGCCCCCACACAGAGTTTGGTTCAGGATTCAGGCCCAGGTGGGTGGGAGAGGCATGCAAGTGGCTCTCTCAAGCTGTATGGAGAAGCTTCACGCCCACACAGCAGCAGGAACATCAAGGCCCTCAGACTGGAGCTTTCCCTGCCTGCAGAAGCACAGCTTCAGAGGGAGGACACGTCTCAGGGATGTCAATTCTCATCATGAGTGTCCCAGCAGAGAGGGAGAAGCAGTGACCCAGCACCGTTCTCCTCTCCAAAACAAAACAAACCTGACCAAAACACAGCCTCCCCGAGCAGGCCCGTCCCTGTCGCAAAAGGGCGAGAAAGCAAGCAGCGTGTCAGGCAGATGTTTGCTAACGGACTGGAAGGTGCCCAGGCTGGAGTCACACCAGAAGATCTGTGCGAGTGCGATAAAACCTGTGTGTGCGAATTTATTAACTGCGGGCAAGCTGTGAAATGCGACTTCAAGGCATTTCGGAACCAAATGATCCTGTGATGCCTCACACGCAAGGCCTCCACGCCGTGCTCTCACAGGAATTTATTTCCTCCCCGGCCATCCCTTGCAGGATGCTGAGATGTTGCAGTCTCAGCAGGGCTGGTGTCAAAGTTTATTCTGGGGCAATGCACTTGCGGCAGGCGTTTTGGGGCTTGTGGTGTTTTTATTTTTCTCTCTCCCTGCAGCTCCACTCCACAGAAATTCAACCACCGTGTCTTTTTGGCAAGCTGTGGTCAGAGCTCCTGTGCTGGAGGGGAGCTCAGCCATTCCTGAAGCTTTTTTTTCCTCCCAGACATCCCAACATGGTTTTGCTGCTCATGCTAGAGTCTTGAGAGCATCTCCTGGATGGTGTCTGCTTCCTTGCCCGGGGCAGCTGCAAAGGGTTGTGTCTGCAAAAAAGAAGAAGACAAAAAAAGGTCCAAAACAGGGTCTGCAACAGGTCCCAAAAGCCTGATGTGATGTGTTCTGAGGCTTTGCCTTGCTCCTGACTCTGCCCTATAGAGACTGGTCCCAGTGGGGCCAAAGCAGCTGTGGGGGCTGAGGGGGGATGCTTGGTGGATGTGAAGGCCTCTTGCCCATGCTCCAGCTTTCCTCTCAAACACGTGGAACAAGGGGACTCTCCAATGTCCCCCGACCCTCAGCTATGAGCTGAGCTATGAGCTGGCTATTTGTGATATTTTTGGCTCTTCCCCAGCAGTGCTTTCTGAAGTCTCACCCGCATTTGTTCTCCAGCACCCATGTGCCGTTGAGGCTCCTTTTTTTTTTTTTTCCTCCTGCTTGTTCTCCTCCTCCCTTTCTGAATTTGCCATGCCAAATGGATTGTGATTGCCTTTACCCAGAGATCAAGCACGGCTCTCTCTCATTAGATGCAGTATTTGTTGTACCGGCACTCGAATGACCCCGGTGCAGCAACAGCCACCGAAGAATCCCTTTAACTGCTGTGCAGAAGACAAATATTTGCTGGTACAGAGCACTCCGGATGATGTTACAGGGAAATGTTCTGCACACAGCAGACGTGCGGCAGGGCTGACATGCCTTTTCACCCAGTCGCAAGGACCCTGACACCTCTTGTGCCAGAAAGCTGGAAAGTCAGTTTTATTTCACAGGGAAATAAGTTCGTTAAGGCTTTGCTCTTTTTTGTTGTTGTTGTTGTTTCTTTCTTTCTCTTGAACTGGAATGAAACCAGGATTCTTCATTTTATTTTTAATAAATTTTTAGGTCATGGGAAATTAAATGGGAACAGCAGCGCAACAAGAGGTTGGCCAAAGACCTGCAACCATTTCTTGGTGCAGAAGAGCTGAATTCAGCCCTCACCATGCTCTTTGTCTCTTGTCCACCCCGAGCACTCTGAATTCTCTGCTGCTGCCCACGTTGTAACTCTGGTTTTGATTACAAACCTGACCAAAGATCTTGTTGAATCCTCTCATCGTGAATTTTGTCAGAATTGGTACATTGCCACCGCGTGTTTTGGCTTCAATACATTTCATTTATTTATTTGTTTGTTTAGATTTGTTTGTTTGTTTGGGAAACATAATGGAAAATGTCCTTTGCAAGTAACAAGAAAGTTAATGAACCTTTAAAGCAGAGAAACAGAAGCAGAAGGGGGGCATTTTAAATGGGTTTTCTCTTCTTCCAAATCTTGGCAGGAAACAGCAAGTAGAGAAATCAAGTTAGCATCCTTTTCTAACAGCAGAGACTACCGCAAGCAGGCTGAGCTCTGTGCTTGAAGTGAAGGATCAAGGTCCTTCCCTTAAGCACCGCACCCTGCAAACTGACATTTCTCTGTGTAGCACATGAAGCAGGAGAGCTGGAGCATGGACGCTTTCCAGCAGCTCCTGCTAGCCACCGAGCAGGGAAGCAGATTTTTCGGAGGGATGCAACAGGTTGTGTCTATGCTGAGTGCTGAGCAGGTGGCACTTTTTTATTTTTTAATTTTTTTTCCCAGCAAATCTGGCCCAGGCTGTGGATGCTGAAGGCAGGGAAAGCAGTTCTCCACAGCCAGGAGCAGGTGGGATGGGAAGGCCCCTCCTCACAGCTGGCTTCTTCCAGGGCTTCTCTCCTTTTCGGGAGCGCTCATTTTTAATGGCTAATGAGGCTCGCTGATTCCACAGTTGGGAATTTATTCCGTAATAATAATTACCATCCTTCGCCCTTCTCTAGCTGCTTCTAGTAGGAGACCTCTGGGTCTCCAACCAGTGATAGATCTTGCCTTGCCAACTCTTGGCAGGCAGGCAGACGATCTCCATTTCAGATGGGGAAGATGAGCTTTGGTAAAAGCAATGGGCATTTCTTCCTATCACTGCTGGCTTCTCCAGGTCCCTCCTAGGACAGCTTGGGTCCCTCCAGCTTGTTCACGGTGAGGTGAGCATCGGCTGGTGCGCTCCAAGGTGATTTCCCCTGCATCACGCAGTCGTGCTTGGAAACGAGCTGTGCCAGGGAACGAAGCCTCCTGACCCAGCACAGGGCAGAGCTGCAGCTTCTCCAGCTCCTTCCCCTTCCTCCAGCCAGGCTGTGCCCTTCCCCACCTCAGTCCCACTCATCCCACATCTCACACGGGCATGAATATCATCCCAAGGGCTTTGGGGGACCACCTTGTGACATTTTATCACCCCACTCTCACCATGCAGCATCGAGGCGGTGGAGCCCACGCTAACAGGCAGGTATTTACCCCTGCAAGTACAACATCCTGCATGCTGCCTACTGGTGATTTCACATCCTGCATCCTCCCATTGCCACCACTTGCTCGGCAAAGTGTTTAAAAGTTTCTGGATTGGCATCTCTAATGATGTGCTTCAGCCAAAATAAGATTTTTGCAGAACGATAAAGCTCTGGAAATAAATACTCCTGAGTATTTTATCTTAAAGAAATAAGATAACCCTAGAATACATATACCCTCACCCCAGTCTCCCACTCAGGCTCAGCTGTGCTTAATCTGCTGAGCAGCAAGGGGTTTGGGAAGGTCTTTGCCAGGACCCTGCTGTTACCAGCATTACTGGATCAGTGCTCTCAGGGCTCCAAACTTTGCTCCATGCATCACGCAGTGCCTAACCCAGGAGCACCGAGAACTGGAGAAAAGAAAACGCAGCTTGATTTCCCATCTATCAACTCTCTGATGCATCTCTTAAAGCTACAACCTGCCCTTTCCCACTATACAGACAAAATCGTGACCATAATGGGTGACTTCTTTCCCCACCCAGCTGCTCGGGAGCTGGTAATGACACTGTGAAGCGTCTCCTGCTCTGCAAATCTGCCTTTCAAGATACATTAGGGTCATTCTTTTTTATGGGAAGAAGCAGCCAGGGGAGGAGGGAATGATCCTGGGGGAAAGAGATAAATAATCTTCAGAGAGAACAATTAACAATCAATTGCAGCACCGCTGTAGAGCGGAGATAGACACATATTTCTGGCTTTTATTTCTGATTAATGAGGGAAAGGCCTGGCATCCCCTCTCCCCAGCCCTGAGAAACTGGTCTCCTGATTGTGTCACAACTGATCTGCAATTGTTCTCTCTGAAGATTATTTATCTCTTTTCTTCATGATTGCCTGCTCCGAGACCTAAATAAATTGGATCCAGCCAGCAGCAGCTCTTGCTAATCTCCCCCTGAAGAGGATTTGAGTTTTTGTCAGGCTCTCAGGGCACCCGTTTGCTTGGTCTCTCTTGCTTTTTAAAGGCTTGTGTTTAAAAAAAAATATAAAAATCCATCATTGTATCATCAAGGTTATTGCTAGTTTTGTGTTTACATTGGGTTAAATCAGCAGTGGGGCCCTGTGCTGCTCTGTGCCAGGTGCTGCATGCAGGCAACCTTGGCAAATCCTTCCTGTAGGGCCCTGTATTTGCATGCCATGGAGAACACCTCGCTCTTCTCCCCAGCTTTCAGATGAGGGTGAGATGGTGCAGCTTGGAAAAGCCCCAGGCAGAGCCAGCTGCAGCCCAGCCAGGGCTGCAGGATTAGTGCAAAGTAGTGGATTTTGGGGGGTGATGGAAGGCAGGGCATCGGCTCAGGGTGCTCAGAGACAAATCCAAGAGCTGCAGGTCCTGCTGCAGCGGTGGCAGAGCTGCTGACCCCTGGCTTGGGTTCTAGCCCTGCATTTTGGAGGGGGATCTCCCTTACCAGCATTTGTTGCACCCGCAGCAACCCCATGGGCTCTCCCAGGACACCAGCAAACCAAGGGCCAGTTCTGCCAGAGGTTTCTCTTGCCACCACTCTGCGAGGTGCTTTCCCAATCCAAACCCTGCTGAGCTCCAGCTATTGCAAGGACGGGCTGCGAGGCTTTCTTCCCTCCCAGAGCCACTTTCCTACAGGGGGGTGGACGGTGTCTGCTCCCGTGGGCAGCACGGAGGTGCAGATGCACTTGGTTTTTGTTCCATAAGCATGGACTAATCTCTTGTGCCTTGCTGCCCTGCCATTCTCAAGGCAAGCCTTTGTGTGTCTGTGCGAGCACCTCTGCCTTAGTGCCTGCGTGCACACAAGGGCCCAACTTGTATTAATGCAGCCAGATAAGGAGGCCTCCTTAGGGAATCATCCCCCACTGCTTTTATTTCAATATGACAAACATTGCGTGCTTGAGTGGTAAATGAGACGGTGTTATTTCTCTGGCTTCCTTTATGTTCTTGTCCTAATCTTCACTCCTATTTCAAGCTGTTGCTACAAACCCTCTCCCTCCACTCCCTTTTTCCTGAAACTCTCATCCTTCAGATGTTTAGGCTAAGTCTCTCCGTGGGGTCTGATGGGATTGGCTTCATAAACCTCCCTGCTCTTAGGTTTCCTAGGAGAAAGGCCATGGGAAGGAGCGTTACCAAAGGCCGGGCTATCCCCAGGGCCATATACTGTAGCCTGCTTTGTGATCTGACCATTTCCTCTTGGTTTGGAGTGATGAAAGCTATATCCCCAAAAACCTGCATAAATATTTCAGCTGAAAAAGAAAAAAAACACCACTATGATGAGAAAGGAGAGCCGACTGCAACGCCAGCTCCGCTGGAAACAGCAAACCGAGACGTGGGTGCTCTAAAGGTCACCCTGAGCCGAAGAAAGCCTTGACTGAATTAAAAATGCTTCACCTCCTTGCTGCCAGCAGCACATGTGCTTACAGACGGGCTCTAGATCTCACTCTGATTGTGTTTCCCTTTCCCTTGTTCCAGGGTCAGTCCCCAGCTTGCATGAGGATGGGACCTCTCCCTGGTTTGGGGTTGTTGCAGCCCAGTGTGGCTGAATGGGAAAAAAATAATAATAGTAAAAAAAAATAATAATTTATTGGATCCGTACAGCTAGAGCTGGTAGCAGAATGCCAGTGGGCCTCATCCTCTCCAACAGTGACCATGCTGGGTTAGCTGAGGAAGGTACCCTGCCCATCCAGTTGGAAATGTAGCATTTGCTGCATAAAGCCAAATGTTGCCCTGATCCTACAAAAACCTTCATCGGTGGCTAAGCCACCCAGCCCCTTTGGGTACCTGTGTGTTCCCAGGGCTGCGAGCAGTATCTGGCTGCCTCCTGTGTACCAGCATTAGGAGGATAGCCTTGGGCATAGGGCATCTAAAGGAAAACATATCCCACTCTGCCTTGAAATGCAGTAGGATATATTTATTAGTGTAGCTGCAGCAGGCTGTGAATGGTAAAACCTTGATTTAGAATTAAGTTGACATTTTATTCCAAGCTTATACCACGTTATCACTAAGGAAAGGTGCTGCTCACCCAGCCCTGACCAGCACTTGGAAAATTGATAGGGGTTGAAGGCAGTTCTCACCAGCCGTGAGCTGCAAGGTGGATGTGAAATGCCAAGTGTTAACTGGGAGAGCCAGCTGAGCTCCCGAATGCACAGCCACGTCTGCAATCTGATTTGAAACACGAGAAAACAGGCGGTGGTATCACTGATAACCGCAGTGTGAAGCCATGTGCTGGGTTTGGACCAGTGCAGGCTCACCCAGGGATGTGTCCTCAGCTCTTGCCCACCGCAGCCAGACTTTGGTCCTGCTGCAGGACCCCTGCCAGCCCCAGTGGGCTGTGACCACCTCCAGCTGGGAAGCCGTGGAAGTTTCTGAGAGGATGTGAAGGGCTTCCTCAGAAAGCCATGGCAACCCTGTTGCTTCTGGATGGGAGCCATCCTGTTAGGGATGAGTCCCAAAGCTCATGACAGGGGCATGGTGCTGGCTTCCAGCTTTCTCCTTCTGGCTCTAAAGAACCTCGTGCCAACCACCATCAGACATCAGCCCAGCAGGATGGAGAGATGCCCTGCTTTTGGCAGTTCCCCCTGCTGTAGGCACTAACTCTGCAATTCCAGCTTATAAGCATCAAAAATTGACCTCAGGTTCCTTTCCTCTTCCTTGCACAGAAATAAACTTCTCATGCCCCATCATCAGCCTCACCCTACAACTGGGAGCTCAGGCAAGATTTGCCCTACAAACTTGAGAAAGAGAGGTGGGGGTGGATGATTCTGGTTTAAATTCCTCATTTTTCTGTCTCCAGATCCAAGGAGGTGGGACTTGTCCCAGCATTGTGACCCCAACACCTCCTGGCTGGCATGTGCAGATGCTCCTGTTGTGACTCTGAGCTGGAGCTGCCCCTCTGAGGGCTACCACCATGTCCAGCAAAATACCTTGAACACTAAAACCTCTCACCAGCTTTCCACCTAATGACAGCAGAGAGAAGGAGGGCATCAAACCCATGGGAAGAAGAGCTGTCCCAAATCAATAGCTGCACCAGGATTCCCACCAGCCCCATGCATTGACTGGGGGGACCTCTGAGGACAAACCTTCCTCAGCAGGGAGGTGATGCCCTGCCCCGAGTCCCTGTCCTGCTGCACGTCTCTGCTGAGCATGGTGATCAGCCCACGGGGAGCAGAGCAGGATGGAGAACAGCTCGCTCCACAGTGGGGCACTTACTGCATGGAGCAAGTGCCTGGAAACGCCGGGGATGTACAGCCTCGCTCACTAATGGAGAGGTCTGGACAAACGGCTGCAAAATGTGTTATTTTTTGCAGCTTCCATCCCTGCAACTGCGTGGAGTATAACAGGGAAGATTATCTTGACAGCTCTCTTACCTTATTCTCTCATTACAGCTCATCCAGCAAGGATGGGGGTGCAGTAAAGCAATTTTAGGAGGCTGCGCATTTTTTATGGTTATGTCTTATGATGTGTTAATTTGCCAAATCAAATATATGTCTCAGCACTTCCACCTTTACCTCCCGCACGCCTGCAAAATAAATAGTCATATTAATCATACTTTGCCTTTCTCTCCGGGGATTAGAAAGCAATTTGCAAGGATCGGTTGGGCCAGCCCTGCGGCTGGCTGCGAGGGTGCGCGGCCGCTGCTGCTGCATGGCTGGGGAAGCTGAGGCACGGGGCAGGCGGAGAAGTGGGAGACCCCAGGGGTGGGTGGTGGTGGGAGAACATCCGAGGGACACCAGGGACATGAAAAGGGGTGATGAGGGGGAAGCACCTCCTTGTAAATGTGAATGGGAGCTGCAAATGAGGGAATTGTTCAGCTGAGAGCAGCTGAGGCTGAAGAGGCAGCTGGGTATGGAGGAAGGAGGCTGCGATGCTTTAGGATAGAGTCTGTCCTGCTTCCCCCTTCCCTCCCCTCCCACCTGCTTGCTAAAATAATCCTTCCTTCCCCTGCAGCCCTGGCTGTGCCTGCTTTTCCTCTCTCTTAGTCTTTGATGACTTCATTCACACCGGCTCCCTGTCTGCTGACACCTGCCATCAGCTCTGAGCCTCTCTCTGCTGGAGCAGGCTGTGACCCGTGGGCTCCAGCATGGCAGAATATGTTATTAATAAAAATAATGTCATCCAGCAGCACTGCAAGCCAAGAAAAAAAAAATTTAAAAAAAAATCATTTGCTGTCCACTGTTCCCATTAATGGAGATATTCCCAGGGACCTGGAAGGAGAGGAGCCACCGGGTCCATGCTGTTCCACGGTGGCCGTATTCCTGGCCAGGCCTCCAGGTAGGAGCCTCTCTCTGCCCACTTCTGGAAGTGTTTGGGAACTGGGGTGAGCAGTGTGATGCTGTAGACAATCTCCAAGCATGTGAAACCCAGAAAACATGACTTGGAAGAAGGAGTTCTCTGGGGTGGCTGCTTCACCACCAGCATGTTGTTGTGCATCTGAGCTGCAGCCAGAAGGACTGCAGGTGCAAGAAAATCCCAGTGGTCCTGCAAGTCTGGTTTGGAAGTGCTAAAGGGAGGCTGGAAGAGCTTGAGGGAGGCTGGAAAACCTTTGGGTGGTGTCATGTGCCTCATCCCATCTGCTGCAAAAAAGCATGTCCATCCATGACCCTTCTGCAGACGCTGCAGGTGCATCTTTCCCTGAAGGCACCACGCTGGGTTGTGTGGTGCAGGAAGGACCACACCAGGCTGAAGCTGGGAGAGGGCATTTTTGCAGGACATCTCACCTCTGCTCCAGGTAGAGCTGGCTGTACATCAGAAATTGATCTACTCCGTGGTGTTGGCGTGCAAGGGTTCAAGGGTATTGCAGGGTTCAAGGGGTGGTGTCTGAAGATTTATGTGGAGGAACCACTGGCCCGCTGCTACCCCGAGGAGACACCAGCTTTCCATAATGAACACAGGCTGATGGATCACAACCAGCACAATCTGCCAAAAGTCCCTGTTTCATACAGCAGAGGAGACCTGGCACAGTGAGCGTGGTGTCCCTCCTGGCTTCCAACGCCTTGGCCAAGAACTAAAACCACACAGCATGATGTGGATGTGCTTATTAGTCTTTTGAGGCACAGTGCCTCCCAGGGTTGGCAGCTCTGTGAGAGATGGGCCATGTCTGTTCTGGGCATCCTATTGTGCCCTCCCCAGTGAGTGACCCTTTCTCTTGCCCTCTGGCCAGAGCACTGGCAGGCCACCCTGCTCACAGCAGCTCTCCTGTGTCCCTCCAACATTCAGACTGGGAGCCCTGTCTGCCTCATGATGCTTTTCCTTTGTAAGGGACAAGATACAGCTGCAGTAACCTCACAAGTCTCTTACCATTACAGGATGGCTCTGTTCCCAGCTTCTTTATTGTTGTATCCTTAGTCTTCGTATTGAGGTCATGGGATGAGACCACATAGGATTGGAGGCTCCTATATTTTTCACTGGGAAAAAAAGTGTCTAATGGAGGCTGCTTCAGATTTAGGGAAGAAGAAGTTCCAACCTCCTGAATCACAAGGGACAGGAAATGCTGGAGTTCCCTTCTCCCCTACATGTGCTTGAAATTGCAGTTGCCCACTGTCCAGCCGTGCAGCAGCTGTAGGAGGGAGTTTGCCATGCGAGGTAGGGTGGCACCCTGCAGCACCCTGCCCCTGGGTGCCCAGGGAAAAGAAGCAGGATTTGTGCAAACGTGCTGCCTTGGAGGGTGCGAAATGCTGATGTGGCTCATGCAGAGGCTGTTGTCTGAATGACTTGTGGGGAGCAGCGTGGCTGAGGATAGAAGGTGTCACAGGAATTGAAATCACCGTCTCCAGATTAGTTGTGAGCCAAGGATGGAGACATCTATCTGCAAGTGTCTCTTCACAGCACATCTCTTAAAAGCTCTGTGTTTTCTTCAGTAATGTGTACACAGCATTACAAGTGAAGGAGTAGCCTCTGGCACCCCTGGGGACACCCCAAGGACCCCAAACATCTGCACAGGGCTGACAAACACAACAGGGAACCCAGCCCTGAGCACCGTGATGGAGGCCAGCTGGGATGCCCTGGACATCTGCCTGGAGGCTGGACAGATACAGGAATCACTCCCTCCAGGTCACAGAGCAGAAAGGCAGCTGGAGCTGGTTCACATTCCCACCTTTTCAATAAAATGGGCGTTTTCCTAAGGAAATATATCCTAGATGCCCTTTTCAGGAATTTCACCAGGGAAGGAGAAGTGCCTTTCATTATGGGAACTCTTTCCTAATGCTCTAAACTGATGTGTATGCTGACAGCAAAAACATCTTGAAACCCCCTGGATTTTTATTTTTTGCACACGAGAAGATTTGCATATGTTAGCATATGTATTTGATATATCATATATATATCCTCTGAAAAGTAATTAGTATTTTTTTCAACCAGCTGCAACGATCAAATGTTCCTAGGATCCGTGCTGGCATAATTGGATGAAACTGTTGTACGTGTTATACTGCTGGCTAGCAGAACCGATCCAGAGTTCCCATCTGGCCTTAAGATTTCAGAATTACTGTCAGTGCTTTAAGGCAGCTCTGCCACGGCCAAAAGGTCAGTACAACGTGGGAGGCTTCAGAGGGCTGAGCCTGGCTGCTAGAGGTCACGTCCAAAAAAGCGATCCGAATTTTTTGCTCGCTCATGAAATCCAGAGATCGAGGAGAGAAAGGAGTTTTGAAAGCTCCAGTCCCTGGAGCTTCACCTGAAGAGTGGGGCCGTGGCTTAGATAATCTTGTTACTGCTTGTTTTCAGTTATCACATAAGGCAGCTAAACCCAGAAAGCCACTCCTGGCTGCGGCACGTCATGGAAGAAATGGTTTCTTCTGAGGATACTTTGAAGGCTTTCGGAGGATAAAGAGCAAGGCTCGTGCAACTTGTTAAAGAAGCTGTGGTGCGGCAGGAAAAACTGTTCAAAGGCAAACTCCATGCCTTGCTGGAGATATGAACTAGCTGCTTACAACCCACTGCCAACATGTTGTAAGCATCGCAGTGGATGGGTGAAAGTTTGCCTTCATCCCCCACCCTGGCTGGAAGTTGTCACATGGGAAAGAGCAAGAAGCAAAACAGAAGAATTAATTACATGTTTTCCAGTGCTGCAGCTGGAGTATTTACTTTTTATCAGCAGATTTAAAGTGTTTCGAGCCCTGCAAGGAACTTGGGTGAAGAGGAGCTAGGAAGTAAGGAAGGATGAGGTTTGAATTCAAGTCCCTGCTCTGCCAGGAGTTTTGCTGGTACTCGTGAGCAATGCGCTTCAGGTTTGAGAGGGGGCTCAGTTCCCCATCTATAAAAGGAGGTCAGCTGTACGTAGGTGTCCACATTGCAAGGATAAGTGTTCGCAACTGCTGAGATGCTGTTGCAATCGCATGTCCCCTTGAATTAGATGGCCTCATCGTTGCCCAGAGGCAGCCATTTGCCAGCTGGAAACTCACTGCATCGAGAGGTTTTGTGTCAAAGCAAACTCAGCAACAACGGTAAATGATGCGCCGATGGGTCTAGAGGTGAGGGATGCCATGCTGCAAGGATCCCTAGCAGCAGGCTTCAAAACGCTCGTGAAAGAGCAAGTGTTGCTAGTCATACTGATGGATGAAGAGCAGTTCCGAAGGCCAAGGTGAGGTGGTTATTTGCTACTTGTGATGTATTTGTTGAAAAGCAGGCTCCAGCCATGAGACAGCACAGATCTTCATCCTAGATAGCAACGAGCAGCAGTTTTGCTGGTTTCTCTCAATACGTATTTCAACTAACGGCAAAATGTGAGGGATGATGAGCAGTTGCAGAAAACATGCCTGACAACAGAAGGCTTGGGAAAAGCCACTGCATGTTCGAGAGAGTCTTGACACTGAAAAGAAACTGCTGGCTTCCTTCCAGTCAGGCATCACCAAGAAAATGTAGTTACTTTCTTAGGTGGTGCAGAACCCAAAATGTTAAATATTGAGGAAACTAATTTGGAAAAGCTGAGTGGGGGAATGAAATTCAGGAAAAAATTAATTTCTTTGGTCCCGGTAGTAGAAAAAATGCCAGTGCAGCCTTGGATTTCTTCCTGTTGCAAGCTTTGAAGCTATTGTTCTGAGGTTCCAGCCAAGGGAACAAGGCCTTTGTGTACATCCACTGGTCAACGCAGCAAAAATTCATCTTAGCAAAGGTGTTTTTGTTTGTTTGTTTGTTTGTTTGTTTTCACTCTGCAGCCTCCTTCCTCGCTGACCAGACTCCAGTTCAGGCTCTGAGGTTTACCATAGCATTCAGGACAGCAGGGTTGTGTTCTCAGCAGTGTCAAAACCCCTTGTTCAATGAATTGCTAAAGTCATTGGATGCCCCTGGGCATCCAGCAAAGTGAGGGTAACAGCCCTTCTTTCTTCCCAGACAAGATGCTATGACATATCCAAGGGTTTTATGAGCCCAGCCTTTGATCTCTTTTCCAACAACTTGTACAAACTGGGGGCAAAACTGTCCTCACCCTGAGACCCTTTTGTAAAGCTGTCCTCAACTGTGGTGGCATGAGGGACCCAAAACCCTCGTGGGCCTCATAGCTGCTTATCTCCCTCCCTTATGAGGGGGCTTGAATGGTATCAGAATCTCTCACAACTTCCCTCCACATGTTCCACTCCCTCTATCCCTTCCCACCTCTGCTGATGCAATGGGAAAAGCTTCATTCCTGGAGCAGGGGTAAGGTCTTCACCTTCCAGCAGGATGTTAGCTTTTGGGAGATTGCTTTTAATTTTTCTTTTCCCAACTCTTGCAGCTATCGAGCAATGCTGGCTATTCATTCTGCTGGAAGCCGTGGCAGAATGCTTGTTTTCTCTTTGGAGGACTCTGCTAGCTCAAGCTCTTCCCTGTGAAGTACAGACAGGTTTCCATGGCTGCTCAGTTTTGCATTTATCTCACTTAAAATTCTCCAGCTGTTTCATCTCTCAGTTTGACTAAATCTTTCTAGGGTTTCACATAATTCTTCAAATTTCTTCTTGCCTTTCATTGGATTCCTTCATTCTTCCATTAACAAACAAAACCCTAAATAGTCTGATGCCGCTTGGAGAGACTTCACCTCTTGCTCCATTTCTCACTTCTCCAAACCATTAATAAATATTTTCAGTAACACCCCTCTCAAAGCCATTCCCTGAAGTCCCTCCCATTTAACCTCCCTCTGCTCCAAGAACCATTCATTCATTCCAACCCTTTGTATCCTGTCACTTGAGCAGTTTTTGACCCACAACATGATGCTGCCCCTTACCCTGTGGATATTTATTTTCCTTAAGAGTCTCCTGTGAGGGACTCCATCAAAAAGCCTTTAGAAAAATCCAAGTAAATTATGTCCAGAAGTGCCCTTTATCCCATTTGCTGTATTAACTCTTTCCCAGGTTTTGGCAGGCTCAGGAATCTCAGTTTTCTGGTTCTGCCATGTTCATGCTCTTCCCTGTGCACCATCCATTCAGACCTAAGCAGATTTCTGCAGGGCTGGGATACTCTGATGCCCTCACCCATTGCTGAATCCCTCAGCATCCCATCAAACCTAAAGGACCCTAGAGCATGGTGTAAAAACACAGGGAAGGGTTTTATAAAAAGGGGAAAACTGTGGAGTCCAGATGATGTTTTGCACTTTCATTAATTTGAATCTCCATCATGGAAACTGTACTGAGAAGAAGAAAATTACTTTCTTTCATTATTTTCAGATTTTGATTAGTTCTCTATGTCTTCAGTTAGCTGGTTTTGTTTCCTTTTTAAGTTTCTGTGTTATGTTCATGTTTTTGTTAGGCTTCATCCTGGGATCCTTTAGGCAATTATAAAAAAAAAAAAAAAAAAAAAAAAAAACTAAACTTTTTTCAATATCACAGTTTTGAAAACAAATATAAAATAAATTAAAGAATAAGGGAAAAATGTATTATTATTTTTAAAACCAGCTGATCTTTTCAGTTGCTGTCATGGGATCGAGTTGCAGTTAGAATTGAAACAAGGCGTTGTAATTGCTTGGTGTGTAAGATATTGGCAAGATCCTTATTTGAACATTATCTTAAAGTTGGATTTCAGCTTTTAGAAGGATGTTAAAAACTGAGTATGTGAACAAAAGAGCTGTAAAAATGATTGGAGGCCTGGAAAAAAAAACTCTCCAAAATGAGTGTGAAGGAAGTTATTCTATTTAGCTTACCAGAGTGAAGGGTAAAAAGCAATTTGACCTGTAGGTATCCATACAGGATGATGGTATTTGATATTACAGTGCTCTTTAATTGAGCAGACAAAGCAAAATGAGGTCCAATGGCTGGAAGCTGAAGCTGGAAAAATTAAAGGTGGAAATAAGGTGCAGCTTTTTTTTTTTTTTTTTAATAGGCAGAGCAATTAACCACTGCAGCAATTTACAAGAATGGAAAAGATTATCCATCACTTGAGGTCCTGAAGTCAAGACTGGATGGCTTTCTGAAGTGCACATCCCACGTCAGTGCCCAGTTGTGAGTGCCATGCGGGACTGCTGTAATTCCACGGATCAGATCCTGCAGGAGGTCAAAACCAATTACCATAATTGCACTGTCTGACTTAAATTCCCTGAATCTCCACAGCCCTTTCTCCACTGTGCTTCTAAGACATGCATGTTAACATCCACACAGCATAAAACTCTTTTTTAGGTTGAAAATAGACATACAAGAAGAATAACCACTATGTCCTTTTCCTTCACCCTCCACCTTTGGGAATGCAGAGATAGTGCCAAGTGCTGTAGTGATGCCCATCAGCCAGTGTTTCTTTCCCCACAGCTCTTGCCTTGACTACACAAACATGGAAATGTTCCATTTCCAAGGTGATCGCACAGTGATCCAACAGTGGATTCCCATCAGCTGTCATCTCTCAATCCCAGCCAACCTTTTTCCAGACCAGCCACCCTGCATGGGGTTGTGAGTTCCCTTCACCATGTTGCTCATCCCAAATCCTGACAAACCACGTCTGTCTGTGCCCTAAGACCACTGCCTGAAAGTGGCTTCATTGTTTTCCTGCACTTACCCCATGTTTGCCCCTTTTTAGTGTTTCATGCCTTGCATGAGGAAAGCAGGCTCTTCTATGAACACCACTGGCCATACTGAGGCAAACCAAAGATCCTCTTACTCCTGCAACACGTCTCTGGCAGTAGCCACCAGTGAATGTGAAGAGCAAGAACAAGAAGGGGACTTGTTTCTGGTGCCTCTGGTTTCCGGGAAACTCTCCTCATTGCGTCTTTATAGAGTGCCCGCAGATTCGGCCTGTAATGCAAGTTCCTTGGGGGCACGGTAAGAGGAACTGTTACCATCTATTATTGCAATTATTGCAATTATAATAATTATTATTCTGTCACTAAGGTTTCAGCAATTAATTTTTCCAGAGCCTAGTTTAAGGCGTCTTCTCTCTGCCAGATGCTGATCACAGCAAGAGCGAGGTGCAGCGTCTGCTGCTGGTTGGAATCTGCTTTAACTCATAAGGCTCCGTGGGCTCAGGTTCCTGGAAAAGCACAGATCTGGGTCTCCTTCATGGGCTCAGAGAGAAGTAGCTGGAGGTGCAGTGTGAGCTTTGTGATGCTGATCAGGCATGACGTAAGTCTGGGGACGAAGAATAAGACTACAGAAAACCGAACTGGGAAAACTGGGCTAGAATGGTTTAAGGCCAGGGCATCCAGGCCACCAGTTTAACTGTGTTATCAAATTAACATGAGGAGTGGGGTAAAACATTATTCAGCTTCAGGCAGCTAAAGGCTATGTGTCTGAGCTAAGGCAGTTGTCTAACAACCCACAACGAGATCTCAAGGAGCCGTTCATCCCGCCCTCATAGAAGTGTCTGATCTGTGTCACCTCACCCTCTGGAGATGTCTGCTTTTCTCCACTGATATTAGAGAAGCCCAAAGGGTTTGTTCAGACCAGACACCTAACTAAAGTGGGAGGAGATGAAACCTACCTTTCATGTTCCCAATTGTAGGTCTGATGATAAGAAACCTTGACATGTGAGAAGGATCTATCAATCTAGGGGGCTGTGAACCACCAGTTCCGGATAAATGTAGGAAGGGCAAAGCCAGCAACAGTTTGCTCTCATCTCCCAGTATCAAGTGACACTAATAACACACTGCCTTGGCATAAATGAATGCACAATATCCAGGTCATCTTCCTGAGTGACAGCTCTGAGACCTAAAATGAGTGTCAGTTGGACAGGTCCATTGAGAAGTATTTAGTAATTTTCATTTGCATCAGCTTGGAGCTGGCTTACACCATAGTCAGGATGTAACATTAATTTCACACAATGAAATGCTCTTTCCTCGGGCATCACTGCTGCTCCCATTAATAAGCCCTCTTCTATTGCAAGCTCTATTGAGGAATTTCACATCCAGGCCAGCAAACCTTAAAATGAAGGCAGGGAACTATATCTCAGAAAGCAGTGACTCTTGAAATGACTGAAGGTTCATAATAGATATTCAGTTCACTGAGTGAGTCTTTGCACTGCTATAAGGAAGAGAATAAATGGTATCTTCAAATCTTTCAGCAACAAGACGGTAGGCAGGAACTAGGAGATTGCTGTTATCTTCTCACTTAATATTGTGTCCAATTCTGGGTTTCCACTTTCAAAAAGGAGCTTTAATTAATTAGAAGAGGGTGAGAAAATTGCTGTTATAATGACTTGATTTTGGGGAAGGTTGTCTTCTAGAGAGAAATTCACTTATGTTATTTATCCAGGAGAAGATTAAGAGGCAATTTGGTCATGGCCTATGGGTCTGGGCATTGAAAAGAGGTCTGGGGAAATAAATGGTGCTTTGATCTATTGGGAAAAGGCAGATAAATATCCACTGGTAAGAAACAGAAATACAGTCTCGCTGGGAAAAGAGCGCGAAAACTGAGGGGATGATCAAGGGGGCTTTATTAGGGGTCTCTCACTCATCTTTAAGTGAAGACTGGGGATGTGGTCTGGTGCACACAGATGTTATGTGGCTGGTGCAGAAATTTGTGGGGTGTGTCTTTGCTCTCCTGGCTGCTGTTTGTTGTGTTGGATTATTTAATTGGATTCCCAGGGCTACAAACCATTGCATTACCTCTGTGAGACTAGATATAATGCCCTCCACATGTACCACAGTATGAGATAACGACACAGCAGAGAATTTGCCGTTTGGGAACGAGGGACAGTATCTGTTCTTTAAAAGACAATACTAACTTTGACTTATCTGTTTGCTTGAATGTTTCTTGGTGATCCATGGGAAGATTTTGGAGAAAAAAAAAAAAAGGAACAGAAAACAGATAAAAAACAGCTTCATTTCAAGTTAAGGAAAAAAAAAGAAAATAGAAAGGCCAGCTTCTACAGGATCCACCAATAAGGGCCATGCTCAAGGCCATGTAAAGTGGGGGGAAGCTTTCCATTATTTCAGTAAGCTTTTAACCGAGCTTTGCTTTCATGAATGTTCCTCGGCTGAGGAAAGGAAAATAAATTTTCCTATTCACTTCTTTGGCTGCTGGCAAAGATGTAGGAGGCTGCAGGATGAATGCCCTGGCTGTGAGTAGGGTTCCCAGGGTGGTCCTGGGGTGAAGCTGGACCCAGCAAGTGCTTTTTGGAAAGGTTTGGAACAGCAAAGCTGGAGGGCTGGGAGAAAAAAGAGCCTGGTCAGATGAAGGTGATCGAAAAAGAGATGGAGAGATGGGGAAATGAACTGTGTAAACACTTTCATGAGGAATAAATACCTTCTCTTTCATCTAGCGGATGGTACCAGCCAGAAGCAGCAAGTAGACTTTAAAGGCAAGCAAAATTCAATTCAGAAGGAAAGCACACGTGTTTCACTGTGAGCCTGATTAACCGCTGGAACGAAAAATGAAGGAAGCAGTGGCTTCTTTCCCAGGGATACATTTCCCTGCTCACATACTGGTCTGCCTGAGACACCTTAAGCAATCCCACAAGGATCCAAAGCAGGGTAGAAATGGGCAATGTGAGCTGAGGGATCATCTCCTGGGTGACAGTAACCAGGGTGCCAGAGTGGGAGATCGTGTGGCCCCTTTGATTTTCCAAACACAGCCAAGACTTTGTAAGTGGGAACATGCAGAGGCATTTCAGCAGGTTCTGCTTAGCTACAATTGTGTAATGAAGTCCTTTAAAGAGTAGATGTTTCTGTTTAGTTCAATAATAGAGCTTCATTAAGAGCCTTTATAGACCAAAAGGGGAAGAGTAACCCAATCAAAGGTTCCCAATGAGGAGAAAACAACAAAGCAGGAAAATCAGTTTACTGCATACCAAGAATGTGTGAGCCCATTCTGGCAATGAACTGAGATGTAGTTTCTTCTCCTACCTCCAAGGACATTTAGTGCTAATTTGCACAATAAAAACATGCACAAAGAGGCAGAAACCAAGGGATCAGTCCTGCCTGGTGATGGAGGGAATCCCACTTGTCCTATAGGTGAGTGTGATGTAGGTGGGTGATGGGTGCACCTGGAGCATGGGGTCTGGGAGGGTGAGGGACATGCAGAAGGGATAAGATCCTGCCTTGGCCATGCCATGGGGAGCCCACTGTGCACATTTTGGACTCTTTGCAGAATGAGCCATTTATCTGGATGCTTCCAGAGCTGAGCCTGACCTGAGCGGCTCCCCAGCTGTAGGTGCTGCAGGAGGAGATGTACATATAGCTGCTGACCCAGCCCTGCCTCTCCGTGCCTAACCCAAGGAGCAAAGGGACCATGCAAATCATCCCCCAGCTCCCTGCAAGAGGCAGATCTGTGCACCACGGCTGCCAACACCAGCAGCCGATGCTGCCAGGAGAGGAGACCTTTCTCTCACAGACGAGGACAGAGTGAGAATAAAACATGTCGAACAATTAAATGTTTCCTTCACAGTAAATTGTGGGATGAAATTTGCCACTGGAAAGGACCTCCTAGGCTGCTGCAGTCACTCATCCACAAGAACCAAAGACTCTAATCCCATTAAGAAACTTATCTTTCCTGATGGACAAAAAAGCTTTCTCCCATCAAACGTCTATTCTGATGGAAATCTTTATACCCGAACTCTCTGTCTCACAAAGGGCCAGGGTGCAATCTCAGCCTTTGATGTTGTGTTTGGAGTATAATGAAAGGCATTAATTTGAATAGAATTATTGAAATGGCATGTCTGTTTCTGCTATTAATAGAAAAGAGTCTTAAAACAATGAGCAGCAGAGATGGGGTCTATTGCAGCGAACAGGAACAAAGGCAGAGCGTTTTGCTTTGGTTGTTGTATTACGGGAATGGCCCGAGGTCACTAATGTGCTAGGCTCTATACAGAGCAGAAATGACAAACCTTACAGGAGGCTATAGGAGAGATGGGTTCTATCTGCAGATCTCTACAGCTCAAGAGCTGTGGGGCATTAAATGAAGCTGGCACAGAGCAGATTCAAAACAAATCAGAGGTGATGGGCCTTCATTTAGCTGGGGAACTCTTGTCGGAGGATGCTGTGGCTGCTAAAAGTCTACCTGGGTACAAGGAAAGACGGAACAAGTTCATGAAAGTGATATCCACCAAGGATCAAGCCCCTAAGTCTCTAATATTAGAGTGGGAAGAGTGCAGGAGAGAAGCATCATACCTGCCTGCCCTGATATTACGTCTTCCCTGCGCATACACTTGTGTGAGGAAGCTGAGGTATCTGGGCTTTGATCTGACTTAATAAAAATTGTTCTGGCAGTCTTGAGTTCTTCTGATCCCCGAATGTAAAGATGTATTTGTATTTTTATATCTGATCAGCATTGCATAGTAAACTGAAAATCATAGAAGTGGGTGGATTCTGTGGTGAAAAAAAAAATAAATTAAGAAACAAACAACCCTTCCCAGGGGCTTGAAATTGTAATAAATTCTGTCTTTGCTTTTTGTGTTTGCTTCCCAGGCTGGCAAAGAAACTCAGTGAAGCCTGCCCATATGGTGGTGTAACCTGGGAGGGGAGCTGGCAAGGTGGTACGACGGAGCCTGGGCGTACCCGGGCTGCTTTCCCGAGGAGCTCCCAACGGGAAGCATGCTGAGGAAATCCGTCTGCATGGGGTGAAACCAGACACCTCCTTTGGGGTGCAGGAGGGGAGACACAGAGAGACTCTGGAGAGGGACGGCAGAAATGTCCTTGCTGTGTGGTGCAATAACAGGGCCAAAAGAAGTAGCCAAGAATTACCCCTAGGAAGAAACTACCTTGTAATAGATGCTATAAATCCCCCCTATGCCCTTAGGAGCTGTTTCCACAAAGGAAGCCCCACACGGGTGGATGTGTCTTTATTCCCTGCCTCACCAGGGGCTCTCAGCAGCTCCCTAAATGGGATTAGCACTTCCCCAGGACCTGACAGCCTTGCCCATGAGGTTGGCTGGGTGGGCACAGCATGAGGTAGCTCTGGCAGGAGAATAAGGGCAGCAGTGGCAGCATGGAGCTTGGGGATGTGCTGTGGGAGGACTTGGGACAAAGCCCACCTGCTCTGGGCTGCCCTTCCCCACTCTTTCTCCTATCCACCACGCATGAAGCAAAATGCCCTGCCTCCTGTGGGTGCTGAGAGGCCCTCGCACAGCTTTGCTTGCTCCCAGCAGCACCAGAATCAGGGGGACCAGGATCAGCCCAGCTGAGGGGGACTGCGCTGTGATTTCTGACCTTCACTGCTCTGCTTTTAACTACAGGGCAAAGCCTCCTGTAATGCCCCCATCCCACTCGTTCCTTGTACTGGGGTATTCTTTCCTGCTTTTCCACCGAAGCCAGTGGCATGGTTTAGCCTCCCTTAGCCTGGGTGAGCAGGACTGAAGGTTTGCATGGAGGCTGTGATGGGAAGGGGCAGCTTGCTGTGTGCTGCTGCTGCTGCTCCACGTGTGCACCGCAGCAAGGAGCCTGCTCCATGTCAGTGCCACCGGGCTGTCTGCAGGCATCCCTCTGTCCTGCTGCGTGAGACAGTGCAGCCATCCCGCTCCCTGCAGTCCAGAGCTCAGCAGACACTTTTGGCCACCGTACGTAGCTTTTACCTCCTGGGGAGATGCTGCAGTAGCAGAATGTGTTTCTTCCCCACTCTGCAGCAGTAACACAGCCCAGACCTCCTGCTTGAAAACCCTCGGCTGCTATCACTGCTGCATCACCGCTGCTTTTGCATGCTACTGCTGCTAGCTAGATCATTTAGCAATGTGAGCATCTTAAGGCACTGCTGTACGTATTCAAGAGCCTAAAACAAACTCTGGCACAGAGTGTGCAGCAGCTTCAGATGGGAGGATGGAAGCAGGAGACTTTCCTTAGCTTGCCGTGGCACAAAGGATGGTGGGGACGCAGCCACCAGCTCCAGAGCAAACCCCACCCGCACTGCCCCAGGCCCTGCTGTGTATGGGATGCTCCATCCCTGCCCCAGCGTGCTTCTCCTTTAGTGCTGCATTTAACTCAGCCCCCAGCTGCCATTTTATTCCCCCTGCCTCACTGGGCTGCCTCTGAAGCAGGGCTCTGCGACGCTTTTTTGGGGGCCTGCAGGTCTGTGTGGGCTGACATAAAACAGACGCAGAAGCACGCTGTACCTGAAGAATTTGCAAGTTGTAAACTTCCCCCTGCTGCCTCGCCTGGCTGGTCGGCAGCTGGGTTTTCACACACTTTTAGAGGCCTGGTCTCCAGTGGACACCAGCAGAGGGGTCTGAAAATCAGTGTAAAACGGCAAGGGCCAATGAAGCTTTTAACAGAGTCAAACTGAGCCTCTGCAGATGAGATAGGCACAAGGTAGGTACCAAGGCTGCATTCAAATGATTATGTTTGCTTCTGCTCAAAGGGAGATGTAACAAGGAGGGTTTTCTGCAGCTTCCCTTCTTTTCCCTGCTTACCCATCCCTGAAGCCCATCTTTGCGGAGGGAACTGGCCTTTCAGTCTGCATGGTTCTCATTTTCCAGCTCAGCCATGAAATCACAGGGGCTATAAATAAAACAAATGGGTTAAATTTTTTCACGAGCCTCCAGTCACCAGCGGCTTTGAGAAAACAAAGCACCTAGCAGCCCAAAAGTCCCCGGGATGTACATGGAGTGAGCCAGGCTGCAGACTACGAACATTTCTCTCGCAGCCGTATGGGGGAACACATCTCTCACCCGCTCCTCTGCCTCCAGCAGTTCTCTCTCCCATCCCTGCACCATTTCCCCAGATGTGTTTGCACAGCTGGTTGTGAGGCCAATGATGGACTGGCAAGGGGGCTGATCTGGTTTATGTGTAGCTGCACAAGTGTGTTTCTGTATTTCTGTGCATACACCTATTCTGGCAGCTTTCTTTTGGTCAGTTCCCTGTCTAGGTTCATCATTTGGTTTCATGACAAGAAGATACTTTCCCGTAATTTCCATCATTTTCCATGAAAAACCACCATGATCTGCCTAGCCTGACCTTAAATCACTTAGGCAGTGGCTCCTCTGGCACTTTCCTATGGAGAGCATTTGACAGCCAAACACATCTCTCTCTGAGAGCACTCTTCCCTCATCTTCAGCATAAATTTACTTCTCCCTCTGCTTTTATTCCCCCTTCATGTAAGAGAGCTGGGGCATAATGGGTGTTTTATTTGCCGTGGCTGTCAGACAAACCTTCTTGGACTTAAATACAGCAGTTGCCAAAATTTTCTCATTGCAGGGGCAGGAGCTGACGATGGGAAGCCCATGCTGGGCTGCCAAGCTGGAGACTGGAGAGCACCCCTGGAGACACGTGTGAAGAGTGGAGGCAAAGGAGTGCCAGGAGGCAAAGCTCAGCAAAATGATCTGCAGCAAGGCTGGAAAGTGATGCTAAAGGCAAGGAACAAAGCTTTGTACCAGCAGTCTGAAGTCAACAGGGACCGCCAAGAGGTGTTGAAGGTCGCCTAGTTTAAACGCCTTTTTCCATTGCCAAAAGCATTACTAAGAGACAGATGTAGGTGAGCTTTTTGGCCAAAGATGCAAGGATGCTGTGTTCTTGTTCCTGCTGCTCACAGCTCTCCTGTGTGCATTTTATCATGCTCAGTGTGGGCCAGTGCTGTGCCTGGCTGGGGCTCTGTGTGCCAGCTGAGCCACGGGGAGCTCAGCTGCAAGCACAGGGGTTAAAACCTCAGCCAAGAGCTAAACAGCTGCTTCCTCCTACCTGCTGGTGCAGACAGTCCGTGCTCTGAAGGCTGCCCTGTAACAGAAGTGCTTAAGCCAAAATTACTGCTTGGAGAGGGCAGTGGAGGGTTTAGCAGGCTACAAACTGTGTGACTCTGTTTGACATTTCACTTCCACCTGGGACTCCATCTCCCTTCTGCAAAATGGGAGCATGCAGTCTTCCTTCCTCCTCCCCAGCCTTTGAAAGCCCAGTGCTGTCGGTGAAACATCAGCACCCAGGGGTCCTGCATTTCGGTGGGATGACCCTCCTGCTGCTCGCAAGGCACCACCAGAGCCTTGTTGTTCTCAGGAATATCAGCAGGATTTATTTCCTCTACCTAGTGCCTGATGCAGTATCCCAGAGACTTGTCCCTTCCCACTTTCCTCTGTTTGTTTTTTTTTTTGGTTTGAAACTGGTCTGAGCACTCCGAAATGATGAGAGGCACAGCAGCCCCGGGCACGGAAAGTGAGTGAAGGGGGGAGGGATCTGGTGTCCCCTGGAAGGGTGGACATGGCAGGTGAGTGAACAAGGACAATTCAGCAAGGCAGGTGGTAAAATGTAATTTCAGATCCCATGCAGGCAAGGGAAGATGAAAAAAGAGACTGGGAAGACTGAATTATTTCCTATTTTGGAATGCTTAATTTGCTTAATTTTTCATCTTCTCTGAAGTATTTGCATAATTTCTTTTTGTTCTTTCTTTCTTTCTTTTTTCTGGCGTTTTGTTATGTTTTATTTTTCTTAGGTATTTTTTTTTTTAAATTAGACCTTACTTGTCTTTGCTACCTTGGCAGCCTCTGTTTGAGCAACAGCAAAATATTCTGTGTTTGCTTTCATCAGAAAAACTGTGCTCCCATAACTGGGGACCCTGCTGCACAATTACAACCAAAGCCTTAGAAGAGGGGCAAGCTGGGGACAGGGAGGTCCCCACTCCAGCTAGAGCCATGCTCCTCATGGAGCAAATCCTGCCTGGCAAATCCAAGCCCCAGCTCCCAGGGCAGCCTCTTGCACTTGTCCACAGCTCCTCTCATCCCTGCAGAGCCAGCATGTGTCTCTTTGGGTTTAAAACTGGGGGTTCTGGGTTCAGGCAGGGGATGTGTCCCATGTCGTGCAGGTGGAAGTGTGCTGGGCAGAGCCAAATCTGCAGGGCTCTGGCTCAGTCAGTGTTTCTCCTGATCAGCAAGTGCTGAATCCCAGACGCTGCGAGGGAAGGCTGTGCCAGAGCATTTCAACCAGCTATTGAGATCCCTTGCTAAGCCCCTTCGGCACATCGTCAGGCTGAGAAACACAAAAGCACCGCTGAAAAAAAAAATTGAGACATTTCATTTCTAAATTTTGCTGAAACCCAATGTTCAGTCTTCTCTGCAAGCAAATGTGATTAAACATCCCTGCTCTAGCTTGGAAACACTTGCCAAGTTTCATCTGAAAGATCATTACCCCTTCTCCCCACGTATGTTTTCCAATGAATAAACTATTTATCTCCCTCCCCATGCAAAAGAAAAAAAAAAAAATCAGATCTGTTTCCCACTGCGATGCCAGACCGCTGTGCTCGTGTTTGGGTACTGAGCCAGACCTGCTCTCAGCCTCTCTGCCTGTCCGTAAGTGCGCGGAGATCTCCAAGTGACAGACTTCCAACCACCACCTGGGGAAGGGAAAGACCACTTCCAAGAGAAAAATTGGGTTAAATCATTACATTATTTTTTTTAAAAAAACTAAAAATGAGCAATTTCCCAGCTCATTTGTTGCCTTGAAGCACAAGAGGATGTTTTCCGTGGTGGCTAGCACACTGCTGTCCCGGTGCTTGAAGTCCTGATCTCCCCAGCCCTGTGTCTGACGGGGAATATTTATTCCGTGTTGACAGAAGCGTGCTCTGGGGTGGGAGCTAATATTAATTATATGACAAACACATCCTTGGGCAGTGATTTGCATGCAGCCTTACAACAGACAACTCAAGGTCCTACAGAAGAAGAGCAGAGCCCCTTCCTGCTCCCTGCTGCATATTGAGTGAATCCAGGCACGATGTCTGATTGCTCCGACCTTCGGGAAGGTCTGAGCGCATTTCAAGCCCCTGCATACCCAAGCAGGTGATGGGCTCGTCCCAGCAGGGCTGTTCGAGCAATTTGGAGAACCTCTTGTGAAATACCTGCAAGGGCTGCAAAGGCAGGCAGTGTCACCACCTAGCAGGCTGCCTCCTTAAAGCAGTGTTATATTTACAGCTTTATCGTCTGCAAAGAGCAGCTGGCGCCTCATCCCGCTGCATACTCCGCAGTGTGACTCTCTAACTTGCAGGCTGATTTATGGAGCATGTCTTCCTCTTCTCAGTAAAAATTATAAACGGCACCAGAAAAAGGAAAAGAAAAGTGCCTGAGTCCCTTCACTTTGGGCTCTGCCATCATAACTGACAGGTAAAAGGGCAGATAGGAAAATACCTGCTGAGAATGAAGGAAGATCTACTAAACAGAGATCTATCTCAATTCCCCATGAGGTTAACAATGCCTTGGTGATTGGAGTATGAAAATAACATATTGTCAGAGCCAAGTGCCAGCAGAGGAATAGCCTGGTTATACCGGGTCTCATACAGAAACAAATCTGGTGTGTTTGGAGTGGCCCAGACAAGGGATGTCAGATCCCAGAGCTGTCTCTTACTTTGCTTATCCATTTCATTACCCAGGGTTGCCTTTCACTGCCAGAAGACAAGGAAACAGCACCGTGAAATCTGCTGGCTCAAGAGGATCGGTGTGGAGATGTTCAGGAAATCTTACGATTTTTTCTTCCGTCCAATAAATAAATAAATTTTGTTTTCTCAGAATGAAATCTTGCCTTGGGAAATGGATGGGTCTGATGGATTTCCCAACTCCGAAGGTAATCGTTCCCAATACCTTTTGGAATAGTAAAACTAAGGGTCTCTGACTTCTTTCAGTGCTCACTTAGAAATGCAACCCCAGGGTAACAGAAATGTTTGAGGCAAGAGCAGAACAGCCTGCAAGGACAGGAGTGAAATACTTTGACTGTGCCAAACCAGTCTTGAAGGATTATTATTCCTGCTTTAGCCCAATCTGGAATAGACATTTTGTTTGTTTCCCTTTTTGTTCCTTTTTTTTTTTTTTTTTTTTTTCCTATCTTAAAAATGTTCACTGCGTGGGAAATTAACTGTGGGCCAGGCTCCTCTTCTGTTGGAGTCCCATGATCTGTGCTGACATTGTGAGGATATGCCACTGGTAGGAAACGATTCTGGGGTAAAGGATTGGACACAAAGGATCACCTCATTACAGAGGAGTTCTCCATCTAATGACAGGAAACTTGGTAAAACCCTGGCTGAAGCAGGAGAGATGGAAATAATACATATGTATTAAACCAAGTGCATCCTGGTTGGGGTGGTCCAGCACTGAGTTGGGATTTAGTGACTTGAAAATAAGTATAAAGCATTTGTGTGGGGTAGCTTAGGGGAATTGATGTCAAGTATCTGTCATCTAGAAATGAGAACCAAGTGCCTTCCCACATCCCTTTTCCCCTTAAACTCTTTGCTTCCAAAATCAGTATTTACTGGTGCTTTGCTTTCAAGTTTCCCTGAGTTCCTCTGCAGTAAGATGGTGTTCAAGTCATATAGCCCCAACTCCTAGTTCTTGCTGGAGGAATCCTTCTTTTCAAGGGAAGTGTGAAGCTTTTGCTTTTGCACGTGCCCCGACTCTCCATCCTGACATCGTCCTGACAGTGCTGGGAATGCCACAGGGTAGGTGCAGGGTGAGCCTCAGCTGCAGCCTGCAGGAGCCTTCCCATCAGCTGCAGCCAGAGGTGGTGTTTGTCCAGGCACATTTATACCAGACACTTCACCCTGTAAGGGCAGAGTGATGCAAAATAGTCCTCAGAACATGGGGTCTTTGCCTTTTCCTTGCTGATGCAGAAAAGCCAAGGTGCATGGGAATCTCATTTCCTGGGGATCCCAAGGCAGGGCCCAAAGAGGATGGAAAAAATGTAGGGAATGATCCAAAACATAAAGGAGAGGAGTAGGGAGAAGGTGTTGGCTGCTGCTGATGGCACTCTGGAAATCCCAGTATCAGGTGATGGAGTAGAAAAGGAAGGTTCAAATGTGGAGTGTGGAAAGAGAAAGACCTGAGGATGAAAGAAGACGGCAGCTGCTGGTGCAGAGTGGCTTTGATGGAGAAAGGATATACACAGCTGCCAAGATTTTTTTCCACCTTCATATGTGACAATTCATGTGAATTATTTAATGAGCAGATTTGCATATTTTCAAATATTTTTAATTCCCCCTTCCGCTGCTTCTCGTACTGTTGTTATTGCCGGAAGCTGCAGTGATCTTGGAGCTCTTTTGGTGTAAGGTTTTATAAAAGACGCTCACTCAGAGACTGTTTCTCCTTTCAGGAACATGCCAGAAGGGAGACAGGCCCAGGAGGGGTATGGGATTTCTCTTAGGACCACACTAAAGCTCCTACTCCCAGGGAAAACACAGTCTCTTGCAAACTCCATCCTTTCCAGCCAGGGTGGGAAGATGCTGAGGGTGAGCTTGCAGTGGTATGAGGACCAGTGGATCTGAAGCATGGGGAAAGTGTGAGACCATATCATCCGCAGAAGTTCAGGCAGAAACAACTGGTGTATTGACAAAGGCTGGGGATGGTTTTCTATAAATACATCCGGGGAGTAAGCACCATGGAGGGAGGAGAGCTATTTCAGCCAAAGGACAGTGCTGGCATGAGAACAAATGGATATAAACTGGCCATGAATAAACTAGGTTGGAAATTAGTTGAGGGCTTCAAACCATTAGAGAAATCAGGTTTAGAGCAGCCACCCAGCAGGAGCCAGGGGGGCAGAAATCCAAATAGCTTTTAAGAGAGCACGGACTCCAGCTCCAAAAGGGCGTTGTGATGTGTTGCTGTAACAGCAGGGATTGGATTTGGCAAGTCTGGAAGTCCCTGCCAGCCCCATGTTCTTGTGTTTCAAGCACTTGGGAGGTTTGACTTCTTTTTGTAGATAAATATGGCTTTATGAGCGAAAGCAAATAAACTGTTGCTGGAAAAATGTATTTGAGCACTTTTCAAGATATTTTTAAGAGTTGAAAACAGAAGTTGAAAAGCCAGCTCTCACCTCCCTACCGGTGCTGTGACAGCGTGGGGTGTCCTGTCCAGATAGGAGAAGCTAGGAAATGAGGATGTGATGAACTGTCACCAACCTGAGGGCTCAAAGAGGGCACAGGGGTGTCTCGCAGGTTGTGCCTGCTGGTTTGTGGAGGGGTCACCCAGCTTTGTGCAGGGAAACCTATCCCTGTCCCGCCAGGGGTAACGTGGTGATGGAAAGGACTGTCTTGTATTTCTGTACCAAACTCCTCTCTGCCAGTGTCTCAACATCACTCTTATCGGGGAGGCTCTTATCAGAGCCTCTTATCATCCCTTTTATCAGAGACTCTGGTTCATGTCCCCAGACCAGCAGCTGGCCTCCTGCTCTGCCCCAGCCCATCTTTTTACCTGCTAGTTCCCACCAGGATCTAGCCCCACTCAGCACTGAGCACAAACTGACATCTGCGCAGGGACGTGGTGATGTCCCTTCCAGCTCAGACCGTTGCCAACAATAAAGTCTAAGGAAGATGATGACAAGAATAAAACTCTGCAGACACCCCAAACCAATGCCAGCATCCTTGTAGCTAACAACCACAACAAATTTTCCCCACGCACCTTTCATGACATTTATTCTTGAACCCATGTAAATGTTTTGTATCAACAATATCACACATTAAGGAGTTCCACAGGCAAATTATGTGTTGTTTAAAGAAATCTACCTTAATTTATTTCCAATCTGCCACCTACAGTTTTCATTTGATGCCTCCTAATTCCTCCATTGTAAGGCACAGCAAATGACTAACTCCTCTCCATCCCTTGCTTCCCACTCACAGTTTTGCAAACAGTTCTCACAGTTTGCTTTGCCAGACTGTAGTCTTAGCCTATTTGGTCATTCTTCACACAGCTGCAGTTCTAGTGTTTTGCTTACTATTTTTGCCCTTCTCCAAATCCTTTCCAAAACTACTCACACTGAGGGAGCATCATGGATTTAAACACAACAGCACCAAAAAGCCCCAGCCCACAGCAGTATAAGACATGAAGAATGAATTTATAGGCCACAGATTTGTACAGAAAATGAATTTGAGGTCATGGAGACCAGAGAGGAGGTGACTGGGGAGTCAATGGACCAACAGCTTGGAGATGTTGAGTCTAGTTTATTCCACCGGGAGGATCATCTTCATTGGGGGGGCTCCAGATTGACCTCACAAACTTGTTCTGGATCTGTATCTCCTCACCCATGAGAGATGGCCAGAACCTATTAAAGCTGCCTCTGTCTGGGGTCAGAGATGGACCTGCCCAAACTCAGCTCTAACAGACTCTGAGCACGGTGTAGTTAGGGTTACACAGCTCCTTGTGGTGAGAGGGCTGGAAGCTGTTACCAAGGAAGTCTGTGGCTCTCCTACGCATCTCCCACTCTCCTTCCATTGGTGAAGCTCTCTTTGTTTGGACCCATCAGTTGCTGGCATATGAATGGAGAATGAGCAATTGCCACAAGCGCTGAAGCACTGTAATTTAGCTCCTCGTTGCCGGGCAGCAATTTAAACCACTGCAATTTCAGCGGACCCATAGAGGAACCCTTCTCTAATTGAGTCTTTTCACTCCAGTTGCCCAGGGATGCTTATACAGAGGACAACTAGTCACTATGGGAAACATCGATGTGAGAAGTCGCTGGGAAGGGACAAGGCAGAGTCTAAGCAGCCTGTAAATTGACTGCAAATTTCATCAGAACAACAGCATTTCACAAAATCACATATGAGGATCAACCTCCTTTAACAAATTTTTGACAGTTGCTGGTTGAAAAAAAAAGAAGGGAGGAGGGAGGGAGGAAATTAGCAATAGCAATTTTCTCCTCTCCTTTGCAAGGTGTCTTCTGGTTCATGGAGATGTGTGGAAGGAAATATGAAACAAAGATGAAGAAGAGCTCCTTGCCTCTAGGGAAGCACAGGGTAAAGCCACAGCTCCTGGTTAGGGCAACCTGTGGTGTGTGAGCCCAGAGGGACAGCCTTGGGGCAGGGCTGTGTCCCACCACCCATGTCCATCAGCCTGAGACCACTTTTGCTTTCAGATTGTGGCAGCAGAGGGAGTAGGACACGTGCCAGCACCTTAGACCATGCCATTTGTAATTCCTCCTTAACACCAGCCTTGTGTGCTTGCCCTCCCCTTTTGCCTCTAACCCCCAGTATTCCCTCTTCTCACTCCAGCCTTCTCCAGCACGCTTTGGCTGCTTCTGAAAACTCTAATTAAGAGCAGTTGCCCGTCAGCCCCCGTCTGAGACCAGCTCAATCCAGTTCGCGGGTGAGCATCTTTTCATTATTCATCAAGTTCCATTCTCTGGCGCTTGGTGACAATTTCATCTTCCTCTGGGGACACAAAAGAAGGAGAGATGATGTTGCTGTAAAGAGATGCTAATCGCGCTATGGGGATCTCCAGAAGAAATCGCAGAGCCCTTTGTTGCAGGACGCCAGGTCTTGTTGTCCTCGGCTCTTTGTTTCTCTTCTGATTTCTATAAGATGCCGCATGGGCAGGAAGGGAGGGTAGAATTTATAAAGATATTGAAGGGCAAGGGAAGGGCAGAGCTTAATATTGAATCACAAAGATTACTACAAGCTGTTTTCAGTCGGGTCTGCCTTTTTACTGCAGATGTGTGCAGTGACAAGCTGATGGGGATGGGGATGAGGATCTCCTCTCACCCCCCGTCAGTGGGGTGACATACTTACAATCATGATTTCTGGTTTCTGGCTTGCCAAGAGCTGCAAATGGATCCAATGGGGCCCTGAACGTCTGGGAGGCTCTGGCCGTACAACAGCATTTCCTCTTCTGGAGTTTGAGAGGCGCTCAGGGAGTCTCTGGAGGAACATGTGGAGCCAGGCGTGGAAGAAGGATGCTTCTGAATTGACAGTGACTGATAGCGTATGGCAAGTGGGTTTCTTGCAGCAGTGCCAGCAACAGACACTGCCTCCTAGTGAAAAAACCCACGGGCTGTGTGCTCCTCCTCCTATGCAGTGTGTACAGGCTGGGGCAGCCTCCCGAACTCTCGGAAAGGTATGTCCAACATCTGCTTCTCTACTCCCAGACTTAGCTAAGGAAAAGGTCACCTTCTGCTTGGGTCTTGGTTGTACGGGACTCAAGCTGGATTGTGGGATGCTGGTGGAAACTTATTTCTTCAAATGTTGCTTTGCTATGTCCACTGCCAGTGACTCCTTTGTGTCCTTTGCTGTCCCCACTAGCAAAGCTGCATAGCCCTGGTCATGCCTTGTAAGATGTCCCCAGCACGCTCAGATGTCCCCAGCACACTCCATGGGCTGGCAGCTTCGATGCTTGCAAGAGGTCTTCAAAGAGTTAACTTCCCTCCAGATACTCTCAGCAGCTTCCTGAGCACAGAGACTTGAAACAGGGCCGGCATGCAGCAACACAGCAAAGGCTGGAGCAAGCCATATGCTTCTGCACAAGAATAACAGCATCATTAAAATCCTGAACCAAGAACTCAAAGGAGCATTTGAAGAGTACACAGCAGCGGGTCCTGAATCCTAACTATCAGCTTCTCTTCCCCTTGAATCCTTTGCATGGGTTGAATGTGAAAGCAAAATGTATAATCAATCACAGCAACCCACTTCCTTCCTCCTCGAGTGACTCTCCAGGCATATGCCCACCTCAGGAGTGAGCCGTAGTCTATAACAGCAGGGAAACTGAGGGGAACAAACAGGTGAAACAGCAGAGAGTACGAAAGAGAGGGAGACAGACTCCGGTCACTGCTTAAACTTTGCTTATTTACAGCAGCAGCATACACATGAAGATCTATGGCACTTACACCCAAATAAATCCTCCCCTGGAGACAGGTGGCAGATTTCCCCCTCCATTATTTACAGCCACTTCTCAGTGAAAACTGCAAGCTGTAAAATGCCCATACAGTGCTGGAGAAATTTATGGTCCTCCCGTATTTCACACACTGCCTTGCCCCGCTGTGCTGCCTTCGGGGAGGCATGGCAAATGGACTCCAAGGTGTTTGACAAAGATGAAGACTCATTTACTACTTGATGCTTTGGAGAGAAGTATTTGTACGCTGCAGCCTACACAGGTGGCAAAGGTTAATCCTCTCCTCTGCTGTCAATTTAGCTTTTTATGAGCGCAGGGGAAGGTGATGTGCTGGGGGAGGAGAGGAGGGAGGGCAGAGAGGCAGCGAGTGGCACCAGTGACCTGCTTCACCCTGTGCCCTTGACCGGTGCTGGAGGAGGTGGGGGACTTCATCACGCCACTTTCCCATCACCCAGCCAGGCCTGATCCCAGCACAGATCTTGGTCCTACAGGAGAGGGACTGAAATCTCTGCTTTTCCCCAGAAGATGGGATTTCCTGAACCCTGCTCTCAGAGGGGATTTTGGCTTCCATGCCCCAAACTTGCTACTCTCCATGAAGCATCCATAGCACCCATTGCCCTGAGATGCTGGCGTGGTGTGCCCGACTCCCTCTGGCACAGTGGGGTGTAGGAGAAGGAGAACTTGGGGAACCTGTGCTTCAGAGTGTCTTAACCTAGCTTGGGTCCCCCAAAATGCGTATCCTCCTCCATCCCTGCTGGCAGTGCCAGCACAAGGTGGTACTGCTGCCTCATCTCTACAGGTGGAACCTGAGAGCAGGGCAGAGAGCCTGCGCAGTGCCAGCACACTGCTGACATGATGCCTTCTCTGGATATAGACAAAGGTCTTCAATCTCCGGCTTTGTCGATAGAGTGCTTTTCGGCAGCACTAAATTCCTGCAAAAAACTCGAACATGAAAACATAAAAATAAAAACACGGTGTAAAAAACACACACAATAAAAACACAATACCAAATATATCACTTAACTAAAACCGCTGACCCAGCGGCTTTGATGTTAATGCATTGTCTGTAACAGCGCGGTGTTCCAGCTGAATACTAACCGGCTGCAGAGCCCAGCCTTGCTTCAGAGGCTTCGGATTTTACTACCCCAATTTCTGCAGTCGCTCTTCCTCTCCTGGGGTTTATTAGGTCTCCTACCCGCCACGATCAGCTAAGAGCTGTTGTCACTTTCTCCCCAGTGCTAATTAAAGCAGGGGTGGAGTAACCCCCTGAAGACTCCTCAGAGGAGGAGGAGGGAGAGGAAAGCTGAAGCCAGCATGACGGCAGGGTTCGATCAGCGGAGCACTGTGTTAACAAGAGCCCCATGGATGTGAGAGGGATGAGCGGTCGGGAGGGAGGCAGGAACAGATGGTACCCAGCTACACGCAGCACGACGCCCGGGGTCTGCAGGATGTGCAGAAGCTCCTGCTCGCGGCGCTGCCTGCCCCGTGCCTGATGGCAGCACAGGCACAGCTGCTGCAGAGCCTTCTCTTCGTGTTCTCACCCCTGCAGCAAGGAGATACCCCAAAGAGGACCTCTCCTGCTCCAGCCCTTGCATGCAGCTAGCATGGAGTTATCCAGAAGCCACTAAGCCCTCTTTGATGGCAAGACAGAGGGGTGCAGACCTAATGTAAAAGTGGCAACTCTGCATTCATTCAGTACCCATGAGCAGGAGAAAGGCTGAGTGAAACCTGTCATGAAGCCAGAAGAAGAATCTCCAGCATTTTTTGAGCCACGATGTTTGGATGCACCACATTTGTCCCATAACAGAAGGTGCACCAGTTGCTCTGAAGGACTCAGGACACTTTGGAGATGAAGAACCCAGTGTGGTCCAGCACAGAATTTCAGTCTCATCTGCTGTGGTAGCTGCTGATCAGATCACAGCCAGCTGAGGATGGGGTGAGGATTCCCTCCTTACTGGCTAGTCATGTCCCTGCTCTTCAGCAACAGTCGAGGGGCAGGAACTGGGGGAGGACACAAACTGAAAGCTTGTCTCTAGAGGTTTTCATGGCAGACAAACTAAAGATGCTGTTACAGCTACAGCTAGAGCAGCCAGTCTCAAAGGGTGATGGACCTGGGTGGCACTGACCCAGCTCTTGTTGATTGCTCAGCCTGTAACTGCCAGACAGAGAGCTTGTGACAGCTTCCATCCAGAGCCTGTAAATCCACATCGTGAGCAGTTCCAGACACTCTTTGTCCTTGGATTTCAACAGGTGGAGTCATCTGGATCCAAGCGATCCACATTTAACCTTCCTGCAAGGTCATGATGGCCAGTCTTAAGGCGAGCATCCCATCTGTGCATGGCTGTTTGATGATGCAGAAGGCAGGTGGGCCCTCTTCTGTCCCCAGCTGGGGACTTCCGTGCCCATCCTTCTTCCACACTGCATTTTTATTCTCCAACATAAACCAGCAGTAGGGAAGAGGCCAAGGGAGAAGCTCCAGGGAGCTATAGCCTAGCCACGGAGCCTACCAACAGTTTTGCCTGACTGCTGGAAGGAGGATTTGCCCTTCACTCCTCCATCCTCCTCACCCTTTTCCTGCCTTGGTGCAGATGGCAGTGTTGGGCTGAGGCCCGTGGTGAGCAGGTGGAGATATGCTTGCTATCTTTAATCATTTGGAAGAAGATAAGAACAAGGCTGCAGCTGGGACATGTGCTGGCAGCAGCGCAGCTTCTTCCCTGCTCTGTGAGCTTGGATGCTCAGCGTGGCTGGCCACTGGGAAGAGGAAGGCACTGCTTAGCTGAGGCAAGGAGAATCTATTGTGAGTCTGTGAAGAATGTATCCCACTTGACCTACTAGAATGAGAGGGGAAGCTAAGGAGAAACGTAAACAAAAGAACAATCTTGACAGTCTGCCCTCCCATTTTTCTGGCAACTTATTCATCACTGCAGGTTGGTATTTGTTCTCCCTTTAACCCAGCTCTTAGCCTTGACTGACCCAACAAGCTTCTCTCCCACAAGCTTGGCACATCATGGCACAATGTGATTGAAGAGCTGTGCAGGACCCCTTCTTTCCTCCAGGCACACCAAAGTGCCTGTTGCTGCTGCTGCTTGTCAGCATGGCGCTCAACAGGATACAGGAGGAGGAGAAACCTTTCCCAGTAATGAGTAGTGAGTGGGGAAACTCCTCCAGGAAAGTTTATGTCTGCTCACTGGTATCAGGGAGTGGGAGAGGGACCCCAACAATCTCACACCAAGGGCATGATTTTTGCCTGCTTCTCTGGACAATCAAACCCCTCTCACCCAGCCTTGGATCCAAAAGGGTTTCCTGCAGTACCTCCTGGGGGGTTGCTCCAGCAGCTAAGGTGGCCTGAGATGCCCTTCACTCCCATCCCATGGACCAGCACTCCCACCTCATTCCTCCACTCCAGGAACAGCATTTGGGGATTAGGCTGGAAGTGTTTGCTCCCCCAGCAGTGAGGAGGGAAGGTTCCTGTATCTGTTGCCCTTTAATCTCTCCCTCTTCATGAGGGACTCCCTTCCTGTTCCTGCTTCCAACCCCATCAGTGGTCCCTGGAGGAGCACGGTGCTTTGCAGAAGGCTCCAACTTGCTTTGCTGCGTGGTGTTCTGCAGTGTCTTGCACTGGAAGCACTCCCTGGTTTTAATTAAGGTTTTGAGGACCCAAGTCAGGCAGAAAGAAGAGAAAATGCTAAGAACAGCTAATTTCTTAAACTGCTCTCTGGCACCTTTTGAAACTTACCTCATGTAGCAAATTAAAAATGCTAATAGATGGCCAATAAAAAAAAAATCCTTTCTTCTCCATAATTTCAGTGAGCAGAGTGGCTCTGTGCATCAATTAGTGGTGGAAAATGAGATTTTCTCCATTGGGAAAGGACCAGGTTGAAGGCACAAGCTCACAGAGCAGCTTCTATAGTGTTTCACTCTCCCAAATGCCTTCAGCAAAGAAAGGCATGTGGGGCCATGCTGAGCTGCCCCTCTCTCTGGTGTAGCCCCTACAGCATTATTACTCCTGGTTGCCTTTTGTCCCAAGGCATGTTGGAGCCCTCTGAGTTTTTTTTTTAATAAAATATCTTTATATTTATATGTGTGTGTATATATATATATATATATATGTATGTATATGTATATGTATATATATGGATGTATTATAATACATATGTATATATATATACATATATAAATATATATGAATGGGGATGGAGACTTGGAACAAGTCTTGCTGTTTTTCAGAGGTCTTGATTTCATGTGGGCATTGACATAACAGCAGTAATTAATACAAAATTAAAGCAGACACATGTAGGTACTGCCTTAAGTTGTCTTTGGAGAGATGCTTTCTGGTACATTCTCACACTGCTAAAAACCCAACACCAAAACTAGAAAACACTGCAGAGAAAAACAGCACCAAAAATGGAAAATACAACAGGAAATAGGAAAACTAATAGCAAATATACAAAAACCTGAAGAAATTCCTGCAGAAAAACTGAAAAATACAGGGCAAAAATTAGAAGAAAAAAACACACACACACAAAAATAATGACAACAAAAAAAATAGAAACACAACTGAAAAATCCACAACATTAGAAAACCCCAACCAACAGAAAAAAGAAAAAAAAAGACAAAAAACACAGACCAACAGGAAAAAAAATCAACAGAAATAACAACAACAAAAGCTAGAATAAGGCCAACAGAACAAACAGGGCAACCAAAAAAAAAAAAAAAAAAAAGGTTTGAATTACAAAAATTCCCAGAAAAATAAAACAAAAAATCACTAAGATTTTCAACAAGAAAACCAACACCGACATGAAAAATCCAAAATGAAATTCAGCAGAGACAAGCAGAGACAGTAACAACAAAAACATGGAAAAGCCACCGTGAAAAACTAGCATGGGCAAAAACTCAGGTGGAAAAAAAAAATGCACAGGAAAAAACATGCATGGATGAAAACTTGAATGTAAAAATTTGAGCGGGGAAGAACTTGAGGCCAAAACAGGTATGAGTAAAAATGTGTGGGTGAAAATCTAGCATGGGTGAAAAATCTAGCCTGGGTAAAATCTCACGTGGAAAACTCTCACATGGGTAAAAACACAAGTGGGTAAAACACAAGTGGGTAAAACACACGTGGGTTAAAACACAGGTGGGGAAATATCTTGCATGGGGAAACATCCTGCATGAGAGACCGGGGGGAAGGTGGGAGGGGACATGCCAGGGGTGGGGAGGAACACTGACCACTCTGACCAGTGCCTGACCACTCTTTCTGAGCAGAGATGTCTCCTCATTTCCAACCTGAACCTCCCATGACACTACTTGAGGCCATTCCCTGTAGTCCTATCACTGGTTACCTGCAAGAAGAGGCCAACCCACATCTCCCCACACCTGCCTTTCAGGTTGCTGTAGAAGCTCTGTCCCGAGCCTCCTCTTCTCCAGACTGAACACCCCCAGTTCCCTCAGCTGCTTCTCACAGGCCTTGTGCTCCAGGCCCCTCACCAGCTTCACAGCCCTTCTCTGGACATGCTCCAGGCCCTCGAGGTCTTTCCTGTTGTGAGGGGCCCAAAGCTGAACGCAGCACTCGAGGTGCGGCCTCACCAGAGCAGAGTACAGGGGGACGATCACCGCATCCAGCTGGGAACCAGAGTGCAGGGGGTCGACAGGGTAGTTGTGACCAAAGGGCAGGAGCCGGCACTTAGCCACATTGAACATCCTCCCACTGGCCTCTGCCCTTCGATCCGACCTGTCCAGGTCCCTCTCAGGGCCTTCCTACCCTGCAGCAGATTGACACTTCCCCAGGACTTGATGTCATCTCCAAACCTACTTGGAGCAAGAAGGGACACTATTTCCATGCAGTAACACAAGCCCATTTCCCCCTTGTGATGACATTCACACCCTTTTCAGTCTTGTCTCCCAGTTTTCTTGTTCCACAAACACCTTGCAGTGATCTACCTCTTGGAGGCCTCAGTTCAACATACAGCCCCGGCACATTGATTTTACGGGTCAGCTGGAACACCTCGGAGGTAAAAAGTCCAGGGAGCCTGAAGGAGGTCATGGACAGCATCACAGTCACACAGTTTGGCCCGTATCCAGCGGCTGTGCACTTAAAAGCTTTCAGCCAACTAAAAGGTCTGAATAATAACTCTGGAGTATGGTTAATGAAGCTTCTGGGTTTGATGTATTTCAACCACGTCGTGTGTTCCTTCTGCCACCCTCCCATCACTGCAGCAGACGGGATGGGAAAGAATGAGAAAATTACAAGTGGAAGTTCCTACTTTCCCTCCAAAATTGTCTTGACTTTGGACTCCCTTGAGGACTATGTGAGTTTGTGGCCCTGCACGCTCAGCCAAATGAACGGCGACACGTTGGTAATTGCACAGGGGAGGGAAGGCAAACGGCAGAGAGGGGATGGTGCACTCCCTCAGGCCCTGATTCCTTCCACTATCACAACAGGAGCCCAGGGAGATGAAAGATAAGGCAGCGCTGGGGTCCCTGGAGGCATAGAGGAGTTTCTAAGTGGCATCTGGGTTTCCAGCTCAGCTGTAACACATCAGGTGCTTCACAGGATTTGAGGGCTGCTGTGGTCATGCAGCCTCTCTGTGGTAGCATAAAGCAATGATAACACCAGGGCTCCAGCTGGGGGTGAGGCCCTGGCCCAGGCTGCCCAGAGGAGCTGTGGCTGCCCCATCCCTGGCAGTGCTCAAGGCCAGGCTGGATGGGGCTGGGGGCAGCCTGGGCTGGTGGGAGGTGTCCCTGCCCATGGCAGGGGGGTGGAACTGGGTGATCTTTAAGGTCCCTTCCAACCCATCCTGTAATTCATGATCCACCTTCACACTTGGTGGGACATGATGTTCTGTCCAGGCTTTGAGAGCTTTGCAGTGGTAGTTGGGGTCTAGGTTCTTGCCTTATTTCAGGTGATTTATAGAAACTGTCTCAGACGAAGATGAATTTGGTTTGTAAAGTTTAGGCTTTTCTTCTGGCAGTACTCTCCAGCCCTACACAGCAGCCCAGGTGCCACAGCAACAAGGGCCATTTTTCCTAAGTAGGCACCCTGGCTAGGATAAACTTCTATAGAGTTTATCATTCATTCACTTTCTGCTGGGAGTCACTGCCCAAAACTCCTAGACAAAGCTAAGTCTCCCGTTCCCCAGCAGGAGGTGGACATACTGTGACCATAGCATAGGTCAGAAATTAGTTGCCACAGCTGAGAAGCCCAGGGCTAGATGAGAGGATCATGCTGCCCTGAGCAGTGTCCACCGGGAGATGGAACCAAGACACCCAGGGCTATAAGCTCTTTATATTATACAAACATTAAATTCACTTTAATACAAGAAGGGGAAAATGAGATTTATATCTTTCACTTTACGCTGGCCTGGGACATAAACTTAATTAGAAAGACTGAAATGTCATCATCTCCTAGAGGAGGGTGAGCATCTTTTTCCAAATCCTGAGCATCTTTCTTGGACAGTTTTAGAGCATTCAGTGGCCAAATAGATGTGATTTGCTATTTCTTAAACAGCAGGGGAAGAGTGGAGAACTGACCCCATGGACAAAGAACAATCCTCTGCTCACCCTGTACTCCATTTAGGGAAAAGTCTTGAGCTGTCCTAGCCTGACCTGGATCATTCAGGTTTTAAAGGGATTCCTGGACCTGACAGTACATTTTTTCAGCCATGAAATGCTCTGGGAAGGGTCGGAGGCACAGCATCTCCAAGCCATGCAGCTCCTGGCTGTGGCAGCAGCTGCTGGCAAGTGGAGAGCATATGGAGGAACATAGGTCAGTGCCTCTTGGTGCCTGCTTCAGCTGTGCAAAGCATGATCTGAGCAGAGCTGCAGTGACAAGCAATGATCTTGTACTAGCAGACACTGACGTCTCCAAGGGGCCTGTGAGTTTTGCAAGCGATTATTTAATCTAGCAGGTGATGAGCAGTCTGAACTGGACATCTTCCTAATGCAGTAAGGGGTAGTGATGTTTGCAGGACTTTGCAGGAACAATATGGTTCCCAGATGGGGACCTGGTGTCTACAGCATGACAGTGAAGTCACAGCAAAGGACCTGGGGTTGTCCTTGGGAAGTGTATCAGAGTTTCTTCCTCAGGGGTACAGACAGCCTTAAAACATCGTGCCTCTGCCATGGGATAGGAGCCAAGGTCGGACTGTTCCCATGGAGCAGCCAGGTCGTGGCAGCATGTTTGTGGATAGTGCAGCATCTCGTGTTTTCCATTCCAGCCCTGCTTCATTCACTGCAACATCCTTCACAGCACGGGGAGGGTGTGTGCTGGATGGAAACTCAAGAGGAAATGGGCATGGAAGAGCAAGGGAGTGAGATGAAGGCAGAAAGAGGGTGGAAAGCAGGGGCTGGGTCCCCCCTGGGGAGGTGAAACATGCATTAGGAGGCTGAGGACGAAGTGGCCCTGGGACTTGGACATGCCCTTAAAGGTGACTGATCCCAGTCTGCCTTGCTGCCAAGACAACCCCAAAGCACTGGCATCTGATCAGTTTGGGCAGAAGGCTGGGCACAGGTCTATGCCAACGTGGGAACATAGTCCAGACATGGCCATGAGAAGAGAAGCCCTTTCCAAAGAGGTGTGTCAAGCCCAACAGCACAGCCAAGATACTTTGGAAGAAGGCTTGGAGGTTATTTCTAGTGCTGTGACCCAAGCAGAATGAGTCCTAAGCCTGGTGCCAAACAGCAGTGGTCTCCCTGTATGAGTGTGGCCCACAAGGCACATTCTCTTTGCAGCTGTACCCCATTAAACCATCAATTTCTCAGTTTCCCTTTAATTACTGAGATCAATGACCCCTTAGCTCCGCTTTCCTCCATACATTTCCTGCTCCTTCCGAATGTGGAGCAGTTAATTGCAGTTCACTGCTCATCCTAATGTTTCCTCCCTCGCTCACTTTCTCTCTCTCCTGTAATTTACTGGCATTTCCTAAGCACGTTTAGGCTATGTTGGCAGCTGGATTCTGCGATAAGGTTTTTTGACATCTAGTGATTGTTGGTCGATAACATTTCTATCCCATAATGAACAAAGGAGGGGGACAGGGAGGGGAAGAGCGGAGAAGAAGCGATCTTCAACAGTTAGGAGATGAGATCATTATCTCCTGGAAATATGGGAAAGGCAGAAGTGAGAGCAGAGAAGCGAGGCTGTCGTCACAGCCGAGAACAACCTAATAATCGCCTTTCACGGGGAAGGCATTGCCCGGTACAAACAGGGGTGCCTCGTGTGCTCCCTGCCTTCCTGGCTCCAACCACGGGAACCTGATCACGTTGCAGGGGACAGGGACAGCAGGGGAAATACGGATCTGTCTTGCCCTCTGGCTAGTGGGTCTGCTTGCTATTGGGTCTGGCTTTGTGCTCCTGCATGCTGGTGGGGAGTCAGCCCACTGCTGGGGTGTCTGGGATGTGGGGGAAATGAGCCCCTTTTCCCAAATGACAGTCTCTCTCTTCCTCTCTCATTCAGCTGGCCAAATTTAAGTTCACTTCTGCAACAACAGATTGAGCTTGCAAATTCCTGCCCAGCTGGTTTGCTCAGCACAGGGAGAGGCAGCAGGGCATGAAGCTTCTCGTGCCTAGACGCGATCTGAGCAAATAAAGCCTGTTAAAAGTCCAGACTCGTGTGCATGGGTTATGAAGACCCAGCTGCACCAGATGCACCTAAGATGGTTTTGGGTAGGTTGGGGACCACGTATGGGTGGGACAGCTTCTGGCTGTGAGACAGGCACAGTCCCTCTCCCCAGACTGAGGATGCTTCATATTCACAGAGTTTCTCCAGCCAGCAACTGCCTTGTCCCTGCCTGGCATTCTGGAGCTCTCTCTTGAGCCCTCAAGCTGCCACTTTTCAGCAAATAACAAAGCTAAATGTGCTTTCCTGTCCTTGGGCTTCTGTTATAGGTCTCATGCTGCTGTGTGAGCCTTCCTGAGCTCTAACCCATGCCTTCAGCACCGGGGGATGCGTGGGCTGATATTGCAGCAGTAACCTGACTAGACAGAGAAGTGTCACCCCCTGGGAAGTGCACGGTGCTTGATGTTCACATGGAGCAACAGGAGATGAGACCACACATTGCTCCTGGCTCTGTCCAGTTGGATCTTCAGCTGGAATAAATCAGCTGTGATCCGCAGCATGTGGAGATTCACCAGGCAGATAGGCATCTGCCTGTCACTGGCTAGCGGCGTTGCAGCCTTTTGCGGTCACAAAATTAGTGATGGAGTTGGCAAAGAGAGCAGTGCTCACTGCTGAGGAAGTCCCAGAGCAGCAGATTGCTGGCAGCTGGAGGACATGCTGAGGAAGCAGCTCTGTACACTTGTCCTGATGTATTTGTCTGAGGTGGACACTGCTCGCTGCTGTCAGGGACTTGTGGTGAGCCTCAGAACAGTTGTTCTTATCATCTGCCCTCTGACAGCGCCTCTATCCCTACTGGCCACAGAGATGTTTGAAAGGGAAGGCACATCTTGTTAAGGAGACAAGCTGAAATGTAGAGGGAATGAGGCTGGACTTAGCTTTCTTCTACTCCCTGCCAGTTTCTCCAGCTCTCCCTGGGTTTGTGCCCAAACAGTAATTACCCCTGCTTCTTCCCATGGCCTGTCCCCAGCCTACCCAGAATTTCTACCAAAAAACACAAGGACAGGTGGTGAGGGGCAGAATGACTCTCCTCCTCCCAAATCTGCCTGCTGCCACTTCCAAGTAATGAAGGTTTTGGAGACAAGCATGAGAGACAGGGCGCATATGGCCATACCCTCTCTGCTCCCAGGCCTCTCAAGATGGTATCTTTGCCCTTAATAGCTCTTGATGGGAATCTTTTTTTTTCCACTAATTTGTTTAGTTGCTTTTGGAAACAGTCGAAACCCTTGTCATCTACAAGATCTGCTGGAAACGAGCCCCACAATTTAAATACATATTGGAAAAAAAAAATCACCCTTTAGTGTTCATTTTAAGCCCAGTGCCTGGTGAATTCCCTGGGTGCTTCTTTGCCCTTGCATTGTAAGAACCAGCAAAGAGAAACTTCATTTGCTTCCTATTTTTTACCTGCCAGGTTTTTCCTGACATCTCCATTCAGCTTTTTTTTTTTTTTTTTTTTTTTTTTTTATTCAGCTGCAGAATCCTAACCCATTTCGTCACTTTGTGTCCGAGCTGTTCCATGGCTCTGATCAGTGCTGTCACCTCTCCCCACGCTGTTTCCAGCCCCGTGTCTAGTCTGAGCCAGAGGTCGAGGCTGCACGTAGAGTCAGAGGTGCTTCTTCAGCACGGTCAGTGCCATCGCACGGCTGTTTTCTCCAGTCCTCTCCCGGTAAAGCACAGCTTTCTGCTTGCTTCTTTGACTGCTAATGAACAGGAGGCTAAGACATTTGTAAATCTGTCTGCACCAGCTCAACTTTTGAAAGGATAATGGCTCGTTCTTGGCACATCTCTGTTGGATACGGCCGTGTGCATCCTTTGGTTTTTCCCCAGGTGCATCGCTTTGCACTTAAACAAGCCACGCGGAGCCAACCGAGCTACAGGCAGCTCCTTGCAACCTTCAGCATGGAGTCAAGTCACGGTATGGAGACAATAACCTAATTCTGCCGCAGGGCTTCTGCACCCCAAATCAGGCAGGGCAAGGGGGGACAAGGCTTGCTTTAGGTTGGTAAAATATTAATGTCTCTGCTGGATCCTGAGCTGCTTTTTAAGGATGTCTTAATACACCCTCCTCTCGCAAACCCTGCTGCTATCACTCCTAGATGGCACAAAGCCTGTGCCTCCTCAGCAACACCTTTTTTTTTTTTCTTTTTTCCCTCCTCCTCCTTCATCATCAAAACCTATCTTCAGCTTCCTCCTCCCAGTGCTCTTAATTTGGTCCCTCACTCCTTGGGTCAAGAAAAGAGAAACATCCCATTTATTCTCACCTATCACCCCAGATAAAATTAATGGGATTTCTGGCTGAAAGGACTCAGAAAAGGGATATTTCATCTGATTGGGAGAAACATAACTACATGCTTCAGACTAATGAAGAATTACCTGTTGAGAAGCAGAGATCAAAATGAGGGGCTGCTGGATGCTCTATTTGGTTGTTAATAGCATCCAACTTCTAAAAAAACCTTAGCTTTCAGACTCTGGAGATCAGCTTGAAAAAGAATTACAAGATCTAAAAAATGGGAAGCATTTGCTCTTCACTATTTTAGGAATACATTGCCCAGCTTTTCTCCACAATAAGGAAAGTAAAGACTTTACTTTAGAAACTAAACCAAAACAAGCTGAAATTTCCTGGAAATAGCTTGTTTCCATCGCAGGGAAAGGCTAAAGAAAAGTGAACAGTAACAAATAAACTAATTAAAAGGCAGAAACTGTGCATCGTCTTTCCATTTGAACAGCTAGCAGGACAGCAAGGAGTGAGGGAAAGGGCAGTGGTGCTGGGGACAGGACATTTCTGGATGTGGCTTGTGGGGAGGATGCTCCAGGAACGGGGACATCTGATTTTCATGTCCTCCCCAGATGGGAGAAGGAGCTCAAAGGAATTTGATGGCTCCACCATCCTCCCAGGAGAGGGAACTGTTGTCCCTTGCTGGAGACAGGAGGTTTAGCAGATCTCCAGGTCACACAGAGAGGAGTTGCTGCAGGTAGCCCTGGGGACACAGACCCCTGCCTGTATGATGAGGGAGCAGGAGGTGTTTGTGAGCTCATGGCCCCATTTAGTCCTTTGAATTAGAGTCCATGAAGCGGAGTCCAAGACCTGCCTGGCTGCAGGTAGGGCGATGGCAGCTCCTGCCTCTCCTTTCTTCTCTGCATGCACAATTTGGATGCTCTGTCTCTCTCCAGCACAAACGCTGCCTGGATTTGCTGTCTGATGCCAAAGCCCACGTTAGCTTTGCTCGCTTCCCACCATCCTAGGAGCATCATAATTTGCTACACCACCACACCCACAGAATTTCCTCATTTTTTACATCAGAAAAATACTAAAAACAGCAACAAGACTAAACCAAAAATCTACAAGTGAAAATCCATAAGGCAGAAAAGTAAAAAACAGCAGGTTTGCTATTGCCCAAGTACATTATTTCTGCTTCTTCCAACATGTACATTACAGTGCTGTCTTTAACAACACAGACTTACTACTTTTTATACGTCCCCCTTCCTCATTTAATGCAGGAGGTGCGAGCACAAAGAGGACAAATTAAAGTTACCCAGATAACCATGAATTTCCCTCTTCCTAGTTTTTGCAGGCTCAGCCCCACAGCCCAGGGAGGGCAGTTTTGGAGCAGATGCCCCACGATGCTGCTGTGGCTGTGTGCAACACCTGGTACATGAATGTGGTGGCTGCACTTGTGACAATAGCGATGCACTGGGGTCTGCAGGGAGGCGAGGGACTCCCGGAGAGCAGATTACCCCTCTCTGCTCAGGCACGCGAGAGCACTCAGCACGCTTCAAGCACAAGCAAGTGGCTAATGAGAGGAGGAAGCTGGCGTTTTATTGTGCAGTATAACAGAATAGACGAACGAAATACAATAAAAGGCAGACAGCCGTGTCCCCGCAGCACAAACCTGGCTGGGCTTTGGAGCACTCGGGATCTATTAGATGAAACCTCCTGGCCTGGGGAAGGTGAAGGATTTCAGCTGCACTGACTGACATGAAGCAGAAATGTAGCTAGCAAAGGGTCACCCAGTTACAGACTTTTGGCAGGCTCCCCTGCAAGCTAGCTCATCCTGAGATGAGCTATCCATCTCCTCATACCCAGGAGAGATGGATGCTCCTGAAACTGCCACGCTGGTCATGCCCAGTCCTTTTTCCCAATCTGTCTTTTTTTTTTTTTTTTTTTTTTTTTTTTTTTTTTTTTTTTTTTTTTTCATGTGTCTCCTGAAGTCCCCCTTTCTCCATGGTTCTGGCATTTTTTCACCAGCCCAGTGGCTCCCAAAATGAACGGTGCATCCCAAGCCTGGGTGCTCTAGGTGCTGTGGTTATGCAGAAGCTGATGGCTCTGCTTGGTTTGACTCCTTGACAGCCTGGTGCAGGAGATGGCTGAGCTTTGCTAACCAGCATGTGCTTGTTAGGGGAACCAGGAGCTAACTTCCATGCCCGGAGCCAAGAAAATGGATTGTCCTCTGTCCTCTGCTTTGGTGTCTTGTAATGCATGTCACACAGAGAGCGAGAGTCAGAGTTCTCTAATTAGGGCTGATTCGTTAGCATTCATTAAGCGTGCATCATTCCTGAGCTGCAAGACCTCTGGGCTCTGACAGACTGTGGCATTCAGCATTTCCATCAGCAACACCTCTCATTCTTTCCCTTCCCAGCCTTTTGTGAGCATCTCTTCTCTTCTGACCACCCTCCCTCTGAGGAGCGTGACATTTCCATTGAAGATGCAGGAGTGCAAGGCAAGTCCCCAGGCACACACAGGCTGCCAGAGCAGAAATGACCTGTCCTGGGCAATCTGGGTTTGTTTTCCCACAGGGATCTGCCACAGCCCCACAAGCAGCACGGACAGGGTGCTGTGCTCAGATGTGCCACCCATCCCAAGGTATTGCCACGCTGCGTCCCCCTGCAGCCACCCCTTCTGCTGTGGAACAGTCCCAGCCTCATTAGCTGCCTCCCACCTGATTACCAGCCCTCTGCTCATCCCTGCCAGTGGCCTCCAAACCTTTTCCACCTTCACCTTGCCAAAGGAATAGGAGCAGACCACACTCCACGCCCCAGGCAGAGAGATACACGGCGCAGTCCATTCCTATAATGACATCGGCTGATTTCTTCTCTGATCCTTCCTGACAATCCCTGCTTCTCACTTTGCTGTTTTCACTACCACAGTTCACCAAGATGATGTCTGGGGTTTGGTGAATTGCAGAAGAAGGAGTGTCCATAGCTCCAAGAGTTTGTTCCTGTGCAGCAAAAGCTTTGATCAGAGCAAAGTGCTTTGAAAACCTGGGGAAACTTTTTAATACTCTTCCAGCAGGCTGCTGCGGCAGTGAGAAGGACTCTTGGCTAATACCTGCCATATAAAATACAGAAGTATATGGTGCAGAGCCTGCCCTCTCCTCCTTCCAGGTGTCATATGGGCAGTGGTGCTCCCTATAAGCTCATCACCTTTCCAGGCTGGTAACACAAACATTCCTGAAGGAAGGACTGGGGTTGAAATCAGCTGATTTTGCTCTTGGGAAAAAGCTCATTTTGTGGTAGCATCTCACCACATGGTGTCCCGAGCCTGGCTCTGCACCCTTACTGCCTGATTTTACACTGTGACACTGTGTAAACCAACTCTGCACGGGACACCTGAAGGATGAAATGCAAAGGGGTGGCTTGGAATTGTGATATCCCCAAAAAACTCTTAGTGTGGATGGATGTGTATGGGAGCACAATATGGCCATGGGCAGAGCCATATGATGGAGCCAGCTCAGCTTCCCAAGGTGTTGTGCAGAGCTGTTTGCCCAAAATGTCCTAAGAGGAAAGGAGCAGGAGGCTTCAGAGCTGAGCACCAGGGCACTTCGGGTGTGCCCAGTGAGCCAATGGCAACCAACAGGTTAACAAGGCAAAGACAAAGTCCTGCCTAAATATAACCACCGCTTGGGCAATGTCCCCAGCAGGTCGTTCTGGTCCTGGCCTGACCCAGTGGCAGGGACACAAATAGCCATCTGTGAGTTTTGGTGTGGAAAATATTACTAATTAAAATAAAAAAAAAAAAAAAAAAAGAAAGCAAAACATCTGTAGCCGGCAGCATCTGTCATTCTTGCTTCTTCAGGGCATTGTGCTTGGAAACTTTAAAACCAGAGGATATTTTTAGTTTGAAAAAAAAAAAGTTAAAAGCATAATTTTAAAATTAAAAAAAAACTTTTTTTTTTTTTTAATTTTATTTTTTTTTTTTCTCCCATGGCTCTCCTGCAGCCCAAGAAGAAGCTCTCTGAGTGCCTGTCTGAGGAGCTGAGTGTGCAGAGGGAATGAGGTGGCTGGCTCATCCTTCTGCACCCAGACCTGGCTTCATCCTCCAAAAAGGAGGGATGGAGAAATCGGGACAAGGCCTGGCCCTGGGGCTGTCACTGCTCCCTGATGCTGCTGGTGTCACATGCATTAGCAGGAATGTTTTGTTAATTAGCACAGGGTTGGGTGGAGGCACGGGGAAGCAAACTGGACAACTTTACGAAGTGTTCCCTGCTGGAGTGTTGGAAGCAAAGAAACAAATATATGCCCACGACAAGCCAGTGCGATGCAATGTGAATTTAATTTGGTGGAAAAGACCACGGGAGGAGGACATATGTGTCCTTTTCCCCTGCCTGCTGCCCTACAACATGCTGGTGGAAGCCGCATTGTGGCCAGCACAGTGTTTTGGGGCTGGAGGTTCACCTGCCCCAGGGTCAGCCCCAGCCCTGCTCTGCATATCGATTCAATTCCTGCAGCATCTGGGTTGGGCTGGCTGGGAAATTGTAAGGCTTTTCTAAAGGGCGGAAGAATTGTTTTCATTTTTTCTCATGAATATTTTCAAGATTTTTTTTTTTTTAAGCGGATGGTAAAATTACCCTGGGGCTTGCGTGGTTGCTTTTTTTTTAATCTCAAGAATTTTGCAGTTTTTAATTGGGAACCTGAAAGATTGTGAATAAAGCAGAAATCTTTGTCTGGAGAGCTGGGTCTGCAGTAAGCGTAGGAAGTTGAAGGAGATGGGGCTGGAGGGAGGTCTGGGCAGCTCTGAGATGCTGCAAGCACTGCAGGGTGCTGCTCCCTGCATTGTTTGCGCTCAGTTATCCTATGGGCAGCTCAGGTGCTTTATACATGGAGGTGATATGGGCATGGGAGAGCAGGCTTGTTGCTTCTTTTCAGCCACGTTTCCCCCCACATCCTCCATAGCACGGTCACTGAGCCAACACGCAGCCTGGCTGGGGCTGGGGACACATTTCCATGGCTGCTGCCGAGCCCAAGGGCATATTTTCCATCAAGGCTGACCTCAGGCTAAGGAGATGCAGGTGGGACATGGTGGGGTTTACTCCGTGGACCAGGCACTACAGACACTTCCCTTGGCCCATGGGCTTTTTGTTACGAAGTCTCAAAAGAAACCATTTCCAGGAGCAGGCTGTGAGGCACAAATCACTCACTTTGAAGCGTCCACACATTTGTTGGGTTCCAAGCACCACTGGAGAGACACGGGAGGAATGTTCCCTTCCCTGCAACAGATGCCTTCAACTGCTGAAGCATGGTGGAGGGGGACCTACCAGGTGTGCCAGGAGTGCCAACCTTCCCATGGCAATGTGCCCTCTCCCTGCATCCTTCCCATCACCTGCAGCCGTCTTTGTAATAAACAGGCAGAGGCTGGGCTGTCTTGGGAGCTTTTTCCCAACAGTTATTCCTCTGGAAGGATAAACACATCAAGAGACCCCAGATGGCCAGTTAGTGAGCAACATGGGGAGCGAGGATCCCCATGTCCCTGGCTGGCTGCTGTGCCATCAGCCCCGTGGTGCGGAGCCACCAGGACTCTGGGATGCTGTGCTGTCTCTGCCCTGCTGCAGGATGCTTCTCGCCTCCCTAAATCAGCAGGAAAATGAAGGTGATAACTCAAGGTACAGGTGATGGCGAGGTGGGGTGAGAGCGGTGGGCAGCCTGCAACTCCAAAACTCCTTGAGCCTCCCCGACAGACAGCACTTTGCTGTCGTACTGCTAATGCCTGAAGTCTGGCTTGCTTTTCTGAGCAGCCCACAGAAGGGAAGCCATCAACCTTCCCACACACAGTCTCCCTGAGATCAACCCAGAGCTCTGCCCAGAGCTGGTGGATGCAGGCACCTTGGTGCCTGTCAGGCAGGCATTGCTGGTTTATTACTGTTGGATCTCCTGGAGCAAGGTGACGTGCACAAGGACACACAGCAAATGCAGGAGGGGAAGGGCATGAAATGCCCAGTGCCTGTTTCCCAGCAACTCACGTGGAAGAGAGCTGCTGCTCTGTAGATTTGGGGGGTTTGGTTATTTTCTGGAGGTTTTTGATCTCCGCCTGGCCAGAGGAGCCAGGTTGTGCCCTGTGTGCATGGGCACGAGGAGAGCCCCCGGGGCTGCAGGCATGTGAGAGCAGGCAGCCCTTTCGGGGACACGAGCAGAGCCCCGCGTCGCCTCAGCTGCAGCCCATTAGCTGACCATGCTCTCCGCTCCTAAATCATTTCCTGAAGGGCTTTTGCAAAACGAAAAAAAAAAAAAAAAAAAAAAAATCCCCTTCAAGACGTGGAAGGAGGGGGAGAAGCAGGGGGAAATGGTGAAAAGTTCAAACCCTGCCTGGTGTCCCGGTGTCCTGGAGCTGCTGTGCCTACCAGGAGCCTTGCCCGGGAGCGCAGGAGGCAGCACGGTGCCGGCGAGCCCTCCCCTCCGCGGGGGTGGGAGCCCAGGGACCCCGGCTGAAGCTTTTGCCTTTTTTCCTGCTTGTGACTTTTTAGCAGTCCTTAGGGGACATTCCAAGTATGTGGCCAGGCATGGAGATAGTTTAAAACACATTAAGTTCACGGACAAGGTGTCATTAGGGCTCCTTTGGAGGGGGGGAGAGGGAGGAATTATTTGAAGTTCATTTGCCCAGAGGGAGTGCTCTCTGAAGAGGAATGGTTTCGGGGCACGGCGGGGCGGTTTCAGGGTTTTTGCTCTTCCTGCAACTTCGAGGAGCTCTTTCTTTTGAAGGCGATGGCTGCTGCGGCGCGGGACAGGACGGGGAACAGAAAGCAGTGAAAGCATTTCGCCTGCTCTGCCTTTAAAGCTGCTCTCAGCAAGCTGTCCAGGAGAGCGGGTCAGAGTCCCAGAGTCCTGTTTCGTGGGAAATATCGACCTCCTTGTTGTTGTTGTTCCAAATAGGAATGAAAAATGTAAATTTCTGGTCAAGCAAACATTCCTCAGGGCTGTTCTGGAAAATTGAAGTGACACTTTCTCAACATTTTTGTTATATTAAAATTCAGCATGCAAATTGGGTCTGTGATATATATTACATAACATATTGTGAGCGAATTGCAATAGCATATAAAGTATAAATCTAAACTTTGAACCAAGTGTTTTCCTCTAAGTGTGTCACCAAAACGATACCTTTCTGGCAAAAGGTTCGGGTTCTACTGAAACAGCCTCTTTTCCCTTTGTTTTGGAAAACTCCCCTGTCGCAAATAAATCCGAGCTGTCCGCAGGCACCATCCCACGCCAAGCCTGCCCTTCCTCGGGGCTGAATTTCCATCAGGGCCACCTCAGCTGGATGGAGAGGGCTCAGATTCCCAGAGGCAGAGGCAGGAGCTGGGCTTTGCCTGGTCTGCTGGGCTCTGGGTTCATCTCGGTACCTGTCACCCTCTTTCTGGAGAAGGCAGAAGAAAATTGGCCTGACCCAGAACTTTTTTTTTTTTTCTTTTTTTCCTGGAATAAGTGTGTAACAAGTTCTGTAATAGAACCACATTTTTTATTTTTATTTTTATTTATTTAATTTTTTTTTGTGCTGTTCTCTATTTGAGGAATGATGCAAGGCAGCTTTTTCTAAGCCCTCCCAAGGCGAAATGTTGCTGCGGCTCGTGTACCAAAGCATGCCTGGATGCTGAGGAGGATGAGGGTGATGAGGAAGGCTGATGGGTCTGGACTGGCAGTTGCTGGTGTGGCTGCAAAGGCTGGTGGCCTTGGTGGGAACTGATCCAGCTCCTTGCATGCCTGATGGGTGCTCAGCCAGCTGGGGCCCGGCCAGTCAGCCCTTGCTCTGCCTCTGGAGTTTGGGGTGTGAGGCACCAGCTCAGCACCATTTATCCAGGGTTCTTGGCTCCCCAAGCCCTTCTGGATTTTGTCATTAAAAAAAAAAAAAAAAAAAAAAAAAAAAAAGCGAAAACATTCCTGCCTCCTTCAAGATGGGAGCTGGGCTTTCTTGGGCTGTTAGCCACGAGATTGATGAATCTGCCTGCAAGGACTTCATTAACACGACATAACCCAGCTGCAGCTTGGCGTGCCCTGCCCAAACCACAGTGGGATCCCATGTGGGGACAAGAACATGGCATGTAGAGGATCTGCAGGGGCACTGAGTGTCACTGTATAGTCTGGGACACATCCCGTGCCCATGCCTGCATCCTTTCCCTGCACTGTAGAGACGGGAGATGAAGGTGTGTGTCTGCATGCAGCTATGGATGCCAGAGCATCCCTAAAAGTGGTTCCTCTCCACCTCACCCAGGAGTGGCTCAGGATCAAGGAGATCCATGGAGATTCATGTCTGTGCCCATGGGGTTTGGAGTCAGAAGGAAAACCCAGATATGGCAGCTTCTTAAAGGACTTCTCGTGAGATTGGCCATAACTGTCCTGAGTCTGCCCCAGGCTCACGAGATGCTCTGCATCTCCTTGCATCACACTGGGGCTTGGAGGATGGCAGTCCGCAGGGAAGGGACACGGCGCAGGCTGCAGCACAGATCTGAACCTGGGGCAAAGTGTCTGGGACTAAAGCCTCACCTAGGCAGCTGTTCACTGAGAAATGATGCTTTGCTGAGGCATTATTGGGGTAGCAGCACACAGCCCCGTCACCTCCACACATGCCTCCCCTTCGGGTCCCTGTCCATTCCTGGTGGACCCAGCAGGTAGCAAGGTGCAGACGTCAAGCTGCACCCTGTAAGGGTGTAGGAAATTGCTGCTGCTCTGCTGTGGCTGCAGCATCATTGGGATGGAGGAGAAGGGGAGAAAGGGAACAACATTAATTAGCTGCATCCCAAACCAGCATGGTTAAGATTGGTTCCTCCATCTCTGCACAGAGCAGACCATGGGCACCATCTGCTCTGAAGTGCTTTGAAAGAAGCCGTGGGGTGAGACGCAGTGGCTGCAGGCTGAGGACCAAAAGCAGACAGAGGATAACTGGGAATAACGTGACAAGTAAATTTATCTGCACACACAGGGAGAAGGTGACAGGGGCTTTGTTGCTGTGACAATTTAAGCACACAGACAAAGCCAGAATTTCAGGGAAATATGACATCTTCTATCAGACTAGCTAGTGTAGTTGAAAAAAAAATAGTTTTGGGGTACACCAGGTCTTTTTCAGGTCTCAGATACAAGGAGCAAACATCAAAGGGAAATGCAAATTGGGAAGAGCAGTTGGGAGTTTAATTGGACTTGTTAATCAGCTAGACCTTTGGAGAAAAGAAGTATCTGATACCTGCAGTGACGGGGGGAGAGCCTGGCCCCTGCCCCACCAAGCTAACGAAGCAGAATGCTAATGAACACCAGATCACAAAGGAGGAGACATCTGCAGTTTTAGCTTGAGTTTTGTAAGCAGCCATGATTTTTTAAAATCACATTAAATCAGGTAAATTACCCATTCACCTGTCCGCTGCAGGGACTGGGGGCCTCTGGGAACACCTGTTCCTGAGGGGAATTGTGTTCAAAAGCTCCAATCCCAAAAAGCCCAACAGCCCAATTTTCACGTTTTTGGTCACTACAGAGGAAAACTTCTGGCTTTCCCAGCTTGAAGCACTCTGCTCCAGCTTCCTGAACTCATCCTGAGTGTCTGGAGTCTGTTTAGGATCTCTGTGGAGCTGGACTTTGCCTTGGGGGAGCTCCCCTTCAGGAACACCTCTGGCTGTGGGGCTGCATCTCCTGCTGTCTCCCTTGGTGACTGGGAGGCTCTTCGGGAGCAGCCTGTGCCGTATCATGGACAACGAGACTTTTTGGGGGAAGCTGCCACGGGAGAGGTTAATTCACCAACCCTGGTAAATGCCTTCCCCTGTGGGAACACGCTGGGGCAGATTCGCAATTCCTCATCCATTTTGCACAGCAGGAAAAGTCTTGCAGCCCGGAGATGCAAACCCCCAGCCTTTCTGCAGGAAGCGGAGGGCAGAGCTTTGTGTCGGGGCAGTGGTAGCAGCGGTGGTGTGCGACTGGCAGGAACTGATTTGAATAATTGGGTGTCACGTCTCTATTTTTCTTTCAGTTAAGCTACATGTGCAATTAATTAAAATAATAACCTAAACAGCCTCCTGCTGGGACTGCGTTTGCTGCTCTGCTTCAGTCTGCCATCAGCGCCGCTGAAAGTTTTATCGAGAGCCACTTCTTGCTGAGAGGAGCTTGAGCAAAGAAAGGCTCTCCCAGCAGACAGACCTTTAATGCTTGTGGTGTCTGTGTTCTTCCCACCCATGCTGTCTGGGTGGTGCATAAACAAGAATTAGGGCTTTAATGCATCACTTCCCACATCCTCAGCTCACTCTGTGCTTCGCCCAGCATGGAAAACTGCCTTGTGGATGCGGTGGGATCTGTGGACACCCAGTGCAGGGTGTCTCACCTTCCATCCATGGTACCTTCCTCACCTCTGCTCTGCACCCAAGGCTGGCAGATGCTCTCAGCAGCTTTGCAAGAGGAGAAAGCTCTACTCCATGAGGAAACTGTTGAATGATCTTCTTTCACAATCATCTCTAAGGAAACGTCAAGATTTTGGTGTGCACTGTGCTGACCACATCCTTTGCAGGAGCAGGAGCATGTTTTAACAAATCTTATGTATAATGATTTTAGGGGTTGGAGCAAAGGTCTGAAGCCTTTTCTTGTTGCTGTGTTCATTGCTGGTACAAGAACCACTGAACACATTCCCATTTCATCCTGCTCCTTTTCCCACTTCTTTTTCTTGCCTCTCTCAGCAGCCAGCACTGTTCTACCTGTCAGCCCTTCCCCTCCCTGCTTCAGCTTTAAGGATGCTGGGGATGCAAGGGATTGACCATGGCTGTGAGCATCATTCCAACCAGCCCCTCAATTCCCAGCCTCTGCCTGTTTCTGGTGGATTTGTGACAGATTTTGGGGCAAGCTGGCAGGTGGAGCTGCCTGCCCTGGGATGGCCCCGTCCCCTTGGCTCTGCCTAGAAAGGGCTGAAGCAGCCTGAACTCGATGGGCAGCAGAAGACACTGTTAAAGATTGAAGTGCCTGGCTGGCAGGAGGGAGACGATAAACTTGTCCAGGCAAAATTGAGCTGGGATTTAGCTGAATGGGAAAGCAATCAAAATTCAAAGGTTTTTTGCTTAAACCAACCGACCGAAGCAGAGCTCCCAACCCTTTAAGCAGCGCCACATAAACTTAGAGGCCAGGGGGACCATCTGATCGTCTGGTCTAACTTCTTGCTTGGTGCAAACCTGCTCCCTCCTGACAGCCTGAGGACTCCTGCATCGAGCACAGGGCTTTTGTACCTCATGGGAAAACAACCTGTCTGAGCATCCAGAAAAGAGAAAGATGAGTCTCCCATGCTCTTCTGTGGGCCACAACTGGGTTTTAAGTTGATTTAGCAAGACTTTGAATAAGAGGATGCCCCACACTTGCCCCAGAGATGGTGAGGACCCAGTTCTGGGTAAGGCTCCCCTAGCATACTGGTCCTGGCCCCAAAATCTCTGGCATCCCACAGGCTGACAGCTCGATGTGTTGCTTGGTTAAGCTTGTGTTAAAAATGGGGTGCAGCGTGTGTCAAATCCTTCTCAAATGTGCTCGGCTGCATGTTTGTAGCATGGGCTGGGAATGGCAGAGAGAGGCCAAATCCCAAAGTGGGGCTTGGAGGTGGCAGGATCCCATAGGAAGGATCCAGCCTGGGAGACACACACGGGAAATTGATGATCCAGGCAGATCCAGAGCCAATTAGGACCACTGGCAGGGACGAACATCAATTCATCACACTGAGATCTGGGCTGCTTCAGCCCCACAAGGAAGTGGGGTCACTTCTCCGTGCCCCAGCCTCTCCTCTGGCTGCCTTACTGCATATCCATGGGGGAGCACTGACCCTGCAGATGGGCTTTCTGGGACCTTTATGTTTTCAGCATGCTGCAATGCCCAGCATCACCCTATCTGTCCAGACACCAGCTCTAGCAAAGTCCTCATCATCTGACACTTCAGAGGAAGCTTGTCTTGTTGAGGGGCTGCAAGAAGAGAGGGACACCTCTTAGATCAATGAAAAAAAATATCATATTTTTATTATTATTATTTTTATTTCCTGTGCAAGCCCAGCCCCTCGGTGCTCAGCCCAGCCCCGGGAAGCATCCCATGCCGAGCACAGCCGTCCCAAAAAGGGTCCCCGCAGCCGCTCGGAGGCCGAGCATCGGCCGCGGTCCCCGAGCAGCCCCTGCCGGGAGATGGCACTGCGAGCAAGGAGAACCAGCCCGCGGCGCAGCCCGGCGGCGGGCGGGGAGGAAAGGCAGCCCTTTTCCTCGGTATGTGCACTCCTTCCCCTGACACCCTGCTGGGAATATCCTGCTCTTGCCACCTGTGGAGGCTGCATCCTCGTTGCTGAGTTCTTTGCCTTTCACGCCGAGCAAAACTGGCTGCTAAGGAGGCGGAGGGGAGCATCCCCAGCAGCATCCGAGCAAAGAGGGAAGGGAAAAAGTCTTGCTCTGTCCGTACAGACAAACCCCACTCTCCCAGCACAGGGTTCACACTCCCACACCCTGCCTCAAGCCCTACAGACCATCCATATTTCAGCTTCAGGCTCCTTCAGCCCCAAAACGACCCCAGATTTCCCTGGGAGCTCATTTTTTTTCCTGTTCAAACAAAAAAGCTGAGCAAATATACTGAGGTTCCCACTCTAGGTGGGGAGTTTTGCTAAAGCAGTTATCAGGGAATGAAAATTTACAGCCCCTGAAGTTTTGCTAACTTGCTCTTTCACACTGAGGTACCTGGGGATGTGCAGATTTTCCTCTTTCACATGAGAGCTCCAATCTCCACCTGGATGAAACTGAGAAATTTCGGCCACCTTCTGTGATGCGGGCCCAATTTCTCATAAAGGAAATTTCATGGGCTTTTCCACGCCCTGCCAGATTTTTCAACACCTTTCGGGAAGTCACAGCTGAACTCTGTTGGTCGGGATAGTTTTGCTGTTTGGGGAGAATATTTGCACCATTAGGTCTCCTTGGTAGACAGTTGAATGCTCCCAGGACCGGTGTTTCGACAGTCTCTGCAGCAGTATATTGTCCCAGGCAGCAAGGATTACCCAAAACAGGCACTATCAAGCACACCCAGTGAGAAGAAACCCATTAATTCTCTTGTGAAAACAGATGTGTTTGGGCTCTGATAAAAGGCTCCAAGCTGAGGCTGTTGGAGACTTTTTTGGGGGTGAGGGGATATTTTTTTTTTAAAGTGGAAATTTGCAAAAATTTAGTTTTGAACATGTTGGTGCCCTTCCTGCTCAGAGGAGATGATAAAAAGTTGTGCAGTTGATCATAATGCCCTATTCTGGCATTTTTTTATTTTTTCTTTTTGCAAAGAAATGATCCATTTCTTGGTTCCAAGCAGGAGCCAAAAAAAAAAAAAAAAAAAAATCTGTAGTGGAAAAAAAAAAGGAATGTTTAAGGGTGGTAACTGAAACATTTCAACATGGGTCAAGCAAAGAGATGTGCTTAATTTTGTGTGATTTTTGCCAGGTTGTGGGAGAGAAAAGCAAACATCTGTCCAATTTTGGCGCTGGCAGTGGTGAGGCCAAAGGAAGGGAGGGGTAATGGAAGGAGAGGAGATGGAGGAAGAGGAAGGTGGTGGAGGATTATAAAGAGGACAACATATTTCTCCTTTGTGGGTGCTATGTGGTGCCTTGCTGTGCCCATACTGCCTTCATTAAGAACAACGGGAGGGAGTCAGCCATCCTTGTGGCATAAATATGCCTCATACAGGGGCACCAAGGAGATATGGGGTTAGGATGGGGCTTAACCCAAAGCGGTCTCACTCATTTGGGTGAGCTCCTGAGCCCTGAGGGTAAACCCTACGGAGAAGAAACCAAAAAAATCACTATGAGAAATGCACCACTGAAAGATAAATACTTACTGAGAGCCCGGGGATGCAGGGAAGGAGGTGGTGGTGGCATCTTTCCAGGCTTCATATTTGGGGTGGCAGTTTTCACACCACGGCTCTCCTCTCCGAATGCAGCGAATGGGACCTTGTGGGGGCTGCTGGGGAGGTGGGGAGCTCCCCCTCCTCTCTCTGCCTGCTCTCCCCCCACGGCATTGATGTTTCCCAGGTGTTTCTGACTGAAACTGAGTCACCTTTGATTTTTCTTGATATTGCGCAGAATTATTTTTTTTTAACTGCAGTATTATATTTTCCCCAAATGTGGTTTTCTGGGGGAATTGTGCTCTTCAGCTAAAGGAAAAAAAAAAAAAAGGAAAAAAAAAAAAAAAGAGAGAGAGAAATAAAATGAATATTCCCTCCCCCCCCCCAAAAAAAAAAAAATCTTTTAAAAATGATAGGGGCAGGGGATTGCAAGAATTCCTCACTGAAAGACCTTCAAAAAGCTGCTCTTTCACTCTTTTCCTTTTAACCCGACCTTTTCATGCTAAAAACCTCAAGCTGCTCTAATCCCCGGCTTCTGCTTTCTGTGTGAGGACGACGACTCGTGCTGGAAGGACTCGTGTTAGCGGAGGAAGGAGCCACGCTGTGGCAGATGCTGGCCTGTCTCGAGGTGTTAATCTGCAGGGAGATGGAGGGTCTGAGCCAGCTGTGCCGGCGTGGTGCAGGGCTTGGGGCCAGCTCTCACGGCAGGTGGCTGGTAGGGTCTGTGGCAGAGGTACCCAAACCTTGCAAGGGCTACAAATGTTAGGGCATCAGTGCCTTTTGCACAGCAATGAGGGTACCTGGGCCATGTGGAAAAGACAGGAGACATCACTGTTTTGGGTGTAATCCTGTTGGAGGGGGTCCCCTCCTGAAGATGCACACTGGATGTGTTTGCTTTGTGTCAGCCACATCCCTCTGGACACCTCCACGGCCCCCATCCCCAACAGCAGGACAGCATCTACCCTAGGATGTGCTAAGAGCCAGGTGGGAGAAAAGAAAATAACAAAACAAAACGATAATGCACAGGATTATGGTGCTGATTCCCCAGTTCCAGGAGCATTACAACAGCTGTCCTGCAATTGAGGGTATTCGTGAAACAGAAATGCCAAAAATGTTGGCTGTAACTTTTTGGTTCTTGCCTGAGACAGCATGGAGTTGCACTTCGGGCACGGAGGGAAAAAAAGGGTGGGGGGGAAACCTTTTCCAGACCCCTATCCTGTTGCTCCTCGCTCAGAAGGACATATGTGAAAATGTATGTTAAATATGGCTTTCATCCCACGCTGAGCCTCTCCCGAGCGAGGAGCTGGCAGCAGCGGGCCATGTGCCGAGGGTGCTGGGACGGGCGTTATTTATAACAGGTGTCAGGAGGCACTTTGTCATCGAAATCTTACCCGGCAGTAGCAGCGAGGGGTCTCGCCGTGTGCCAACCACCGTTTTGCAGGAGCAGCCTGGTAACAGCGTGCACTGAGCACGGCATCCTCGGTGCACTCGGAAACATCTCCCACGTATTTAAGCTGAACGGTGGGGTCTTGTTCTTCCAGCAGCACGACACCCAGGGCATCCCAAATTCATATTCAGGACACTGGATGCCCATGAGCATGGTGCACCAAGAACTGGATTTTCTGCTGTGCAAACTTTTGCACACCCGTGTGGCCGTGGCACACCCTGCCCAGCTTTGGGACCCCCCCCCCATGGCCACTCCTGGGTCTCACCTTGCTGCCTGCATGCATCCAGATGCTCACCAGCATCAGTCAGCCTGCCCAGGCACACGAGGTGCAGGCTGGCAAGCTACCACCAAGCCCTGCACTTATTATCTCCGGCTTTGTCTTTCGCACGCACCTCCCTCTGTTCCCTTCTGTCTCCACAGGAAGAAGTTTGGCAAATGTAATAAAGGCAAGGTGAAGCTTTACATAAAATAATCTCTCCTGCCATGAGTCCTGAGGAATTTTAATCAGTCCAGGAGTACCGGCAGAATTCCTTTGCCTGCAATCTTTTCATGATCTGCTTTCCCCTCCCGTTCCTCATGGGGAGCATTTGCTGGGAAGATGATTAAATCGGGCTGGTAAAGAGCTCGCAGGTTCTGTAGCTCCTGTATTTTCCTGCTTCCTTGCAAGATCATTTTTACTTTTTTTTTTTTTTTTTTTTTGGCCAGCAGCATGCCAGGTTAGCTGCTTTCTTTGCCTACCCTGTACATTTCCTCACCCCATTGTTGCAGAGTTTTCCCCCTCTGGAGAATCTCTTTTGTGCACAGGCGAGAGACAAGGCTCCCAGCTCAGCCTGCTGTGTTGTTGTTCGCCTTGAGTCCAGCAGGAATTCAAGGAATGGTTCCCCACGTCCCCATTCACCTTGGTCCTGGTGACGGTGAGGGCTCAGCCTGGGGGATGTTTCTGGGAAGCCGTGAGCAAGGAGCGTGCACCCAGGGGCCGATGTGAACTCGGTGGAGCAGGGATTTTGGAGTGCTGAAACTCGCCTCTGTTGCCTGCCAGTAGCTCACAGTAGGAATCTGGGCATTCTCCTTTGAACAAATGATTCACCAGTAATCACTCAATCAGCTCCCTCAAAGGTTGAATAATCTGTGAGTAATTTAGTCAGATGTTTGCCACGAATTATCAAATAAATGTTTTGGAAAGGCACCGGCCCGGGTTTTCCCCTTACATACGCTCAGCTTTGGGGTACAACCAGGTGAGTGCCATCCCCTGAACTCTGGTCCCAAGTATCTGAGGGATCTGCGCTGCTTTACACCTGGCCAGGCCTGGCCCAGAAAGTTCAGGATCCGACCAGGACTCGGCTCCATCCTGCCCTCACTGTGCAGCCGGGAAGCAGCCGCTCTCCTGCGCGGGGTACCGCACTGCTGGAGGCAGGCGAGGGGCCTGAAATGGGGCACGGTGGTGTTTTTGGTGACTGTCTCCTGGCTAAACGTCAGTGTACAGGCTTGTGATGAGCCCCTGCTTTCTCCAAGCAGCTCCCAGTGGGAGATGGATGGGAGAAGCAGCCTGTGGTGATGGCCTGATGCTGTCTCATAAGCTAAGGCTGAATCATTTCCCTGGGCCCAGCTCTCCTCCTGGACCTGCTGGTGCTGCAGCAGCTTTCCATCCCTGTCCCCATGAAGCCACCTCTTCTCCTGAGACATTTCCCAGCAGCATCCAAGAGATGCTGCTGCCCCCAGAGCCTTTCCTCCCTCTTTTCAGCCCTGAGCCTGGCTGACAGTGGGGTTTAAGAGATGAGGAAAAGGCTGAGATTTTTTTTTCCCTTCTTCCATTTTGTGACTTGGTCCACAGCCTCTGCGCAGGAGCGTTTTTCTCTAGCTCTGCTGCAACCTGTTGAATAGTCCCGCTCCTCTCTCAGCTTTTCCTCCTGCCTTTCCATACATGCAGGACCTGGCATTATCTACCACAAATCCCCCCAGAGCCCCTACATGTTGATTATTCTTCGTGGATAAAAACACTAAAAATAAATGGATAATTTAATGCGGACCTTCGTCTGAGACAAAACATCATTATTTCCATCCAATTAATAGTGGCTTTTAGTAGCATCAATGAAAAAATGGATGAAACCTGGCTTCCACCCAGCCCCCTTCCTCTGCCTGTGTCACGGTGCCTGGGTGAGGCCGGGACTGCGGGGAGAGGTGGCATCCTTTACTCCATCAGCTTACACCTGGTTGGAATGAAACAGAGCGACTTTTCTAGGTTTGCCCAAAGACTAGCTTTTCTTTTTCTTTTTTTTTTTCTTGAGCAGGAAGACCAGGAAGAAAGTTTTGTTGTTCTTGTTGCTCCTGTTGTTTTGTGCAGCTGAGGAGAAGTCCTGGGATGCCAGGGAGGGTGGGAACACGCCAAGGGGAGTATTTCTCCCAAGCCCTCTGCGGAGCTCCCTCGCGTGCGTTGCTTCCTGAGTCACGGGGATTTGTGCCTGCAGTGTTTGGATATCTGGAAGCTGGAGCAGCCCTCGCTGCCGACCCGAGGGCTGATGTCCAGCCAGCAGCACCCCAGCCCTGCTGCAGCTGCCGTAGGGCTCCCCAGGGCTCCCGAAATATCTCCACTCGGTGCCCAGTGGGCATGGAGCCCCTGGCAGCGAGCGAGCTGCATCTGCGTGGGCATCTGTCTCTCGCAGGAGTGGGGAAACCAAGGCATCTATCCACACAGCAGCAGCCGAGCTGGGGATGTGGCTGGGAAGGGCTGCTCCCCCCGATCCCCTGTCCCATGGGACCCGCAGCTGGTGCCACCTTGGTGCCAACCAACCTGCCCCAAGCCCCCCCAGGTGCTGGCAGTTGCCCACAGAGGTGTCAGGTGTGAGGGAAGGTGGGAGCCCTGCAAAGGTGCCTGCTTCTCGCCTCCTGCCCTTCCTTGCCCCGGGGCTGTCCTTGCTCACCCTCCCCTTTGGCTCCTGCTCCTTTGGCCTCACCGCTGCTTTAATTTTAGCAATTCCTTGGAAAGAGTCATTTTCCATAACTCAGCTCGCTGCGGAGCCCTCTGCCTGCCAGCTCTGCCTTCTCCCACGTGTTGCTGGCGTGCCCCAGCAGCACACGCCTGCACCTGCCCGGCCAGGCCTGCCTGTCCCAGCCTCTTGCACACCCAAACCTCACGCCTGGCTCCCGTCCTCCCCCCCCCCCCCCCCCCCGTGCAATTAATCCTGGCACTCCCAATTCACACAGTGCCACGGCTGCTGGAGCAGCCTGGTGCATGGCACCTCTGTCCTCCTTGCCCTGCAGCCTGTGGGACAGCTGTGCACCGGGGAGCTGTGGGGTGAACCCGCAGCCGGGGGGCGATTTGCAATGGGTGTGCAGGAGGGTGTGGGACAGGGACCCACGGGTGCCATCTGTGTGTGTGTGTGTGTGCCCAGGTTTTTCATTTTGGTGGCACTTCGGTGCTTGGAGAGGGCGTGCAAGGGGGCGTGTGTGGCCACAGCGTGCCATGCCACCCACGAGTGGGCAGTGTGCGAGTGGGTGCGTGGGGTCTGTGTCTCGGAGAGGTGCACGTGGGGTGCGCACGGAGGGTGCGTGGGGTGCTCCCGCGTGTGCAAGCATGCACGGTGCATCCACCAGAGTGCGTGTGCAAGGGGGGGGATGCAGTACCCCCCTCTCCCCTTGCTCAGCATCCGCGGGGCAGCACCCACGCGTGTGCGCGGCGTGGCGTGGGGGCGGAAAGGGGGGCTGCGGGGCCCTGGGGGGCGCACGCAAAGGCTCTGGTGGAGAGGCCCACGCGTGGGTACGGAGGGAGAAAAGCGGTGTGTGCGTGTGTAGGGGGGGAAATAAATAAATCAAAGGGTGGGTGGGTGGGTGGGGGGGTGCGGGCGTGGGGCGGGCGTGCGCGGCGGGGCCGGGAGCGCGGCCGCGGCGCTGTGCCGGGGGGTGCGGGCTGAGCTCATCGCTGGCTCCCCGGCGCTCCTTACCAGTGGCTTCTGCGGTCACATGGGTTATGTGGTGGAGTTTAAAAGAGCTTATAGCCCCCGAGCCGGTGCAGAAGCAGCCGGTGGTTGCATGGGGTAGAGCCGGGAGCGGCGGCGAGGAGGGAGCCGTGAGTACGGGGGGCGCCCGGGGGTGGTCGTGTATGGGGGGAGAGGGGGGGAGGTGGGTAGGGGGAGATGGGGAGGGAGAGGCTGGGTCGGGGGGTCCGCGGTGCCAGCCGCCCTGCGCCGAAACGCCGCTGCTTTTCTGCTGCCGATGGGGGCGGCCGGGATCGCTGCCTTCCCCTCTCCACGCCTCCTCTTCTCCCCCCCCCCCCAACCCTCCACGCACCTTCCCACGCGTGTCCGCGCCCCGCCGTGGACCCCTCCGCCGCCAGCGGGGCAAGGGGCGGGGGGGGAAACCCACGGGGAAAGAATTTAGGGCAAGTTCACTTCCCGCTCCGGGTGTCCGTGGGGTGTCCCCGTGTCCGTGTGTCCCCGTGTCCTCGCCACCAGCCCCCCCCCCCCCCCAGCGCCACCGCGTCCCCCCGGCCCCGCGTCCCCCCGGCCGGGAGCGCGGCGCTGCCGCCGCTGCCTCCGCACCAGGTTGCAGGCAGGGAGGGGATGAGCCCGGCCGCCTGCTGCATTGCATTAGCCGTGCCGGAGCCGAGGTTGCGGGGGGGCTCTTTGTCAGCTGCAGCCTGTGGATTTCCCGGGCGGGAGAGCAAAGAGTTTTGCCTCCTTTCTCCAAAAGCTCAACCTGCCCTCTCCTCTGCCGTGGCAGCGCTGATTTTTACGTTTTGTTCTTTTATTTTTATTATTATTTTTTTTTTGGTGTTTTATTTATTTGGGGTTGGGGGTGGTGGTGTTGATTTTATAAGAATATCATCTGGCGTGCCGCTGGATCTGCTCTCCCCGGGCTCGGCAGCTCACCCCGAGCGCGACGAGGGCTGCTTTCCAGAATTGCATAACACACACCGTTCCCTGTGCTGCACAAACTCCCTGACATCCCCACATCTTGGTGACTTCCCCTCTGCAATCCTAAATCCGGATCGGGACTCTTAACTGGTGCGTGAGCTACTCCGGGCTGCCCTCACCGGGGACAGGACCTGCTTTGCGTGTTTCGGCTTCCCCATGTTCCTCCAGCCATTGTTTCTTAATCCACTAAACTTTTTTTTTTCTTTCTTTCTTTTTGGTATAAAGATTGGCATTTCTCCCTCTCCCTCTTAGAAAGCTGATAAACAGTCTTCCCCTTTCTTCCCCACCCCGTGCTCATATACACGTGTCTGTAGCACAGGTTGCAGGAGGGGAATTGCCTGACGAGCACTTCGGTTGCTTTTTCGGGTCTCTCTGCGTTTTTATTAGTGGGATAAGCCCGGAGGTCCTTTCCTCAGGTTGCCTTTTGCTCCGGACCTCACTGACTTCTGCTAGGATTTTGCAAATTTAGCTCTGGCAGCTGTTCTTGCTCCCTGCCCTGCTGTGAGGAGTTGAGCTTTGCTGTGATGGCTGGGGATGTGCAGAGATGCTCGTGCCCGGCTAGACATCTCACTGGGAATAGGTGCTGGGACCAGGGCTTGCCGGGGAGAGCAGACTGTCCAGAGATGGGCTGTGCTTTGGAAATGAGAGCCCCGTGCCTGCCAGACTTCTTTGCAACAACCCTTTCGGATAACTTCATCCGAGCCTATTGTCAGAGCAGGCCAAGCCATGAGCTGACGATCGTGCGTTGCCTTTGGTCTGATTTACCCTGAGCAGAGCCGCTCCTGCCGAGGCGCTGAGCCCTCCTGTGGAAGGTGCCCAGCACCTCCTGAACTGGGGAAGGAAGCAGCCCCTGGTCCCCACAGAGCTTGTGATACACATAGCAGTGCAAATAACTGCGGTCAACCTCATCTTTTGGAGATGTCTCTCCAAAAGTGGCGGTGGGAGCTCTGTGGGTGCAAGCCGGCGCTCCCGGCCACCCTCGGTAATCCCCTGTGGAGCTGGAGGGACGCATCCTGCTCCTGCCGGGGCTGGGCGCGCGGCTGGGGAGCTTGACTGGGCTCTGTCATTTGTTATTGCTGCCGCTGCCATTACGCCTGACAGGCGGGAGTTGCTGAGTAATGTGCTGTTGGTGCGTAAATATCGGAGCGCTCGCCGCCAGGCTCACGGCCGCGAGTCTGCAGGAGCCGCCTCAGCACCTCGCCCCGCGCAGAGCTGGGCGCCCTCGGCACGGCCCTTCCCTCAGCAAGCACCATGCTGCCGTCCTCACGGGGCCCTGCTGCTCTCCTGGGTGCGAATCGGGGTGGGAAAGGGCTCTGTGTGTGCATGTGTGTGCGTGTGTGTGAGTGTGCACGTGTGTGTGTGCGCACACCTAGGGCTGAGAGGCAGGGTCGCTCCCAGGGATGCTGCCCCTGGCAGAGGGAGTTTTGCAGACACTGTGTGTTTTGTTAGAAACTAAACCATGGGCAACTAGGAAAGGAGTTTTGTTTGGGGTTGTTGCTTTTTATTTTTGTTCATTTATTGTTATGCCTCACCAACACACTCAGCCCTGAGTTCCCCTTGATTTCATCCCGTTCCTAATGAAGACGCTAAATTATTCCTATCGTTTTCATCCCATTTGCAGATTAGCATCCAACTCACTCTGTCAGTACTTGCTCAGCCCAGCTAGACCGATCGCAGCTCTTTTAATCTCCCCTAGTAAATCAATCCTTTCTGCCTCCTGATCATTTTTGTCGCTCGTTTTTCTGAAATCCCTCCAATTTGTCCATTTTGTGTCGGTGACGTATGCCTGGCCCTAAACATGATGTATACCAGGCATGGCAGCGCGAGGGAAGGACACCTCCTCCCCTCCCACCCCGCTGGGGCTTGTGATGCTTTGTCAGCATTGAACTGAGTTACTTCCCCATTATTCTAAGCTATAGTCCCTGCTCGGTGTTGCAGAAGGAAGCAGCATACCCAGGTCAGTGCCCTGGGGAGAATTCCTCCAAATTTTGGTGGTGGGTTGCCGAGCTCGGTTTGTGTGCTGCTAGCACACGCTGGAAGAGGCTGGTGCTCCAAGTGCTGTTTGGGAGGGGGTCAGGAGACCGCTGTGCCTCTCCCCACAAAAGCTGATGGTTCAACAAGGTAAGAGGAGCAAAATGAGGGAAGGAGAGTGCATGGGGGCTGCAGGACAAATGGGGAAACTGAGGCCCGTGTGTATTCTCGATGCACATTCCCTGCGCTCCCGTCCAGCGCACACCTCTCATTTAGGTGCTGCATGTACAGGGTCAGCTGGGAGCTTCAGTCCCACTCGCACCTATCAGCATCACAACAAATTTGGGATTTTCCCGGGAGCTGGCACACAGGGCTGCTGGCCTGGGCTGGTTTTGCGCATCGCTTCTCGTGCTAACACACAGAGCTCAGTGCCACAGGTGCTGGCCTGGCGCAGGCACGAGAACGGGACTTGATGCAGAAGTCTGCTGTGCATTTTGAAGTTTCATCATCCCAAACCTTGAGCTCCTAACTCTGCTCGTCCCCGTTCGCTGGGAGGGCCGTGCCCTTCCAGGGACCATCTATTTTTAGGAGGAGTAGTGTTCTGGACAGTGGCCACTGCAGATGCTCTCTGCCTCCTCCTCTTGGCCCCTCTCCAGGGACACCGCTCGGGCTATCTGCTGGTGGGGAAGGTTTTGCTGGGGTTCTGCGGGACTGTCAGGGAGGTGGCACCGTGCCGGGCACAGGGACACCTGCGGGGATGTCACAGCCCTGGGGGACTCGGCAGGGCCAGCGAGCGTGGCTGCGCTGCCCTTCCCCGGAGCAGGATGCCTGGAGGAAACGGTGCATAGCTGTGATCTGGGGACCAGCAGGACACCAGAGTTTGGCCACCACTGGCCATACCGTGAGCAAAGTCCCTGGTGCAGTCTGGGGCAGAGCACGGAGGGGTGGCAGCGGGTGGTCCTGGTCTGGTCCTGGTCCCGGTCCGGTGCCGGTCCCTTCGCCAGGATGACACTAGGGGGCACGAGATCTGCTGGAATCCCTTTGTTGGGAATGGGGAGATGCAAAAGCTGCTCTTGACCCATTCAACCCCTTTGCACAATTCCCCTGCACGTTTGGCAGGAATTAAACCCCAGCGGGGGACAGGGGCTGACCCGGGCCACTGGTCCTCAGTCCCCACCGTGTCACCACGGCGCGGGCAGGACGCGGCTCTCCGGCTGCAGCTCCGCAGGACCCGCGGCATTTCTCCGCAGCGGGAGCGGGGACGGGAGCGCTCAGCCGGAAACATCTCCGAAGCGAGAAGGAGGTGGACACAGCCAGAGAGTCTCCGGGGAATTTGGGAAATCCAGGAAACACCTAGCATGGTTTTAATTCCTCTCCAGAGGCTTTGTCCAGAGCGGGGATTGAGTTAGGCTGGGAGGGGGGGGTCGCTTTCAAGACGAGGCGTGTTATGGTTTCATTTTCTGCTGGATGTTAAGTTCACGTGTGATGTCTCCTCGGGGTCATGTTTTCCCAAAGCAGCAGAAACTTTAGAGAGGCTGATTTAATGAGTGGTTCGGATCGATCCGGAACGTGGTGTGTGCGTGTGTGGACATCCGAAATATCCGTGTCCACGTGTGTAGCTGGGAAGGGTGCAAAGAACGTGTTGATGAAGGCGTGCTTATGCATTTCTGCATAAATCCAACTGTAATATTGCCTTTTGTCCTTAAAGTCTATTATTCCAGCTGTGAATGCGTGTGTGTGTATTGAAGCACTGCATACTGTAGTATCTCTCTTGTTATAACAAACCTCGTGAAAAAGCAAATAAAGAGACATTGTTCTCATAGCAGGCTTGGAAGGATTCAATATTTATCTTCTATGAATTTTGATAGTTTCTGCTCAGCGTGTTTGCAGGTTGTTTTTCTATTTTGTTTTGTTTTGGCTTTTTTTTCTTTTTTGGGCTTGGGGTTGTTTTCTTTTTTTTTTTTTTTTTTTTGGTTATCTGCTAAAAATTTTGCACTGGTGGGAAACTGAAAACATCCAGACACTTTCAGTTTATTCATCACTTAATGAAAACAGAAGTCAAGCTTCTGGACTGAAACGCTGAAGCTTGATAACAGCCTGGCACAGTAATTTCTAAGTGGTCAGTTCTCAAATGCCTTCTGGCTGCCAGACACGGGAAACCTGAGCACAGCTTCTTTCCCAAGCCCCCAGGCAGCATTTTAAGGAGGACACCGACACATCCCAAATACGCCCGTTCTCCCGGAGCAGGCTGTGCTGGCTGCTCCCAGTAGTTCTGGGAGGACTGGAGATGGGAGGGCAGAGGGTGATGTGCTGCTGCTTGCCTTCTGCCCCAGCCAGAGGCGGGTGTGCATCCTTGCTGGTGCTGCATCCCCGGCTGTGCTCGGCCTCCTGCAGCCAGCTCGGGGCTTTATTGATTTTTGGGCTGCCCTGTGAAGTGGAAGGAGGGCTGGGACGGAGCGCTTTTAAGTCGATTAGGGATGGTATCCGAAGGCGGTGATGTGGTCTGTAGGGGAGAGGGTGATTTGTCTGAAGGTGTTACCTAATTAGAGGGTATAGTCAGGGCTCTAATTAGCCGTGACACCCTAAAGATGTCATCGATGCCCCCTGTCCCGCGAATGTCAGCACCAGAGGAAGCTGTTTCCCTTCAGGTGACTTGCATTGCCCTCTGGGGCACTTGCTGGCTTCAAACGATGTCTGTAGAGACACCGAGCGAAAGGAAGCTGCAGCAGATGGAAAGATTAATCCCAGCACCATGACGGGGGAAATCTCCCCTCCCTCTCCCTCAGGGGGGTGGGTTTGTGCTGCTCCCTGCTTGGGGAGGGCAGACGAGGAAGGCTGGAGAGGTCTGCAGAAGATGGGATGGGGAAGGAGGGCTAGTTGTATCCACAACAGCTGGCGGGGGGACAGAGGGGACACGGGACCAACTGAGACCTGGCTTATCCAGGGGCTGGGGACTCCTCTGAGAGGAGGGACAGAGCAGCTCTGGGACTGCTCCTGCTCCCTGCTTTTTATTCCTCGAGTCACTTCATTTTTTTACTGCATCAGTTCGCTCCCCAGCAGCACGAGTCGCCCATTTCCAGCCGCGGTGCTCAGAGCCGGCAGGAGCCAGGTGGAGCTACTGGTGCTCCTGCTTGGATGGGGGCAGAAGGGGACCCTGGGGGCAAGGCAGGCTCAGCTCCTTGTTTTCCCAGCGCTGTGAGCAGCCTCGCTCTGCAGAGGGACTGGCAACCAGCTTTGCTTTTGTAGGTAGCACCAGCGGCCCCCTAAAGCAAACACAGAGCCAGGCACATCCCCGTGCTGGTAATTACCAAGGGATGCGCCTGCTTTTAATTATGTGGGTGTTAAGCCAGTGAATGCATTTTGTTCACAAAGTTGCAGCCTGGTATTTGTCCTACATCTCGTGGTCTCTGGTGGCTTTCCCAGTCTCCGGAGCATGGGTGAGAATAAAGTGGAGGCTTGGACGCAGGAACACGCAGGACCCTGCTGCGGTCCTTGGGGCTGGCGTGATCGTCAGCTCCTGAAATCAAGTGTGTCTGCTTGGAATACAGCAGCCAGGCTTCACTCCACGATCATTTTGTCCAGGAACTAAAAATAAGGCTGGTGATAATGAGGACACATCCTCTCCGGCAGTTAGACCGTGGCTCTGGGGTGCAAAGGGCAGGCAGCTTGTCCCAGGCTTCTCCGATGTGTGATTTACCCTCCTTTGGGCATCGCTTCCTCGGCCTCTCAACTGGCGGATTGAAAAATAAATGCATTAAAAAAAAAAAAAAAAAGAAAAAGGAAAAAGAAAAGAGAACAAAACGCTGCTGTTGCTCTGAGATTTGATCAAAAAGGCTCTGTCCAGTCCTCCGGGTTTCTCACGTAGCCAGGAGCTCTGGAAACAACAGCGCTACAGCAAAGGCGCACCCACGAATACCTATTAATTTGGGGAGGGGATGGGTTTATTCTGGAACCACCTGAAAGAAGCGCATTTTGCTGGCGTGCTGGAGGCTGTTCAATTTGGGAACCCGGCTTGGGGTGGGTGAGAGGTCGCTGTTTGTCCCAGCTCTGCTGCACTGTTTCCTCTCGCTGCACACCCGCACACGTGTTGCACAGACACGTTCCCCCGCTCGCCTCGCCGTGCCTGCCCACCTGTCTGCAGCCGAGGGAGCTGAAGCTGCTCTTTCTTGTGATTCATAAAAAGTCTCCGTCTCTGGATGGAGTTGTCTGTGCTTTTATTGACCTGGTTCCGGGAACAGTGGAGGCTTTTCTGTCTCCTGCGTGCGTGATTTCTGCGAGGGCTCTGGAGCAGGGGCTGGCCCTTGCTGCTGCTGTATCTCCAGTCCTCCTAACGTTATTAGTCTGACAGGCCCATTGGGTATGTTGGTGCGTCTAGTTTTTAATCTCATTCATGAAAGCAGGGACTGTGGCAGGCACGGAGCACTGGCTAACGCTGAAGGCGATGCAGCAGGGAGCACGTGGGCTGAACGACGGTTTTGGCCATGACACACTCCCAGCACATTTTTGGGGGGCTCCCTCTGTTGTCTGCAGATATTTGCCTGCAGAACATGCAGGCTGGGCTCTGTGAACCCAAACGTTGTGACACATCCCAGGCCCCTCATCCCTTTTTGCTCTGGACCAGCGACTTCAGGTCCATCTAGCCTCCTCCTCCAAGAAATAGGGATGGAGGGTAACTTCAGCACCCAAGGTGGGTCCCTGACATCAAGAGCATACAGGATTTGTGCTTCCTAATTTTGGCACATCTTTATCTGCAGCTGGAACAACAATGCTGGTGTTTTGTAATTTATTTTCCAAGTAGCAAAAAAAAAAAAAGAAAAAAGAAAAAATGGGCTTCTCTCTCCAGGGCTGGCAAATACAGAAGACAATGCCACCTGCCCATGTCAGGAGGCATCAATGGCAAAGGAAGGATGGTTTTGAGTTTGCCTCTCACAACAAGAAGTCAGGACGGGCTGGCCAGTGGCTGGGTTTTGGCTTATTGCACAATGAAACCCACACCTGCATGTAGTTCTGGGGGGCTCCTGGGGGCTGCTTGCCATGGCACATTACCACGGTCAGCCTTGAGCCTCGCCACAGCCTTGGGGATGCGGGGAACTATCATTGCCTGCAAAGAGAGGAAACTGCAACCTGGAATGGCTTTGGGATTTCCTGGAGGTCCCAGAGCAGAGCTGGTGGCAGAAAACCAGATTTCTTGAGTTGCTGACAGCTCATGCCAGCTGCGGGACACATTAGTAAATTCTCCTTGCCTAGACAAAAGCAGAGCATCCGTCCCTCTGTTCAGTGCTGTGCGCTTATCTGTCTGTCTCTAGCTCTTCTGGCAGTCAAACCCCTCAAATGACATTTGAAGGCTTTACATTCATTTTCTCTTGCCAGTTCCAGATCAGATTTGCTGAGTTGTCAGCCTGAAGATGCTTTTCTCTTAAGTGCTGGCCCTGCAGCAGCTCCCCCTGCTCCATCCCTGCCTTGGGGGAGAGCAGCTGGGCTCCTCCTGCCTCCGCTGTCACTGGCAGCAAGGCGTGGGGGCTGGAGCAACAGCTCTGCTGCTGGATGCATGAAGAGAAACAGATTTCAGCTTCCTTTTCCCCCTGTTGCTTGGGACACACTGGGGTCAGCTGGCAGCGGGTGCTGAGAAGCAGCAGAGCCAGGGATTGCACTGGAGGAGAGGTGCTGGGGTGTGGAGGGCAAGGGTAAGGGCTCGGCGCAATCCCTTTCTCCTCCTGGGGCTGGATGGGGCATCTGACACAGGTTTTGGTGGTGAGCATCCATCCAACGAGCTGGATTCCAGCTCAACCAGGCTAAGGGACACCAACAACAGCTCGTCTGCCAGCTTCCAGCAAGGAAGGCGAGCACTTGTCCGTGCACGGTGAGTTGTGCCGTTGTCCCCGGCGGCTGTCACTGATGCTCTGCCACGCTCTGCTGGCAGGGAGCAGCCCAGGAGGATGCCTCTGCTGGGGACAAGCACAGACACGTGTCTCCAGCTGGAAGCCAGGCCTGGGAGAGGAGAAACCTCCGCAGAACACAAGTTTGCAAGTGCCTGTGTGCTGCAGTGCCTCCTGGGCGTCACAGCCCCCTGCCACCGTGCGAGCAGGGGGGGAGCTGGCTGGGCACCAGCACTGGAGCACTGGAGCAACTGGTGCAAAGAGCTGGGAGCTGCTGCAGGCACTGGAGCAGGAGATTCCACACAGTGCCAGCCCTGCCATTTATGCCCTATGGTTTTATATCCACCCCTTCCTCCCATTTCGCACCCTCCAGGCTCTGCACAGCACCTCCTCGGGTCCCCCTGCCCCACCAGGGCAGCCTGTAACAGGAAGGCTGGCAGCTCAGAGGGACATCACTCAGTGCAGCAGTGCTGCTTTCACCCAGCCCGTGTCCATCTCACAGCCCCAGCACCCGCTGCCATGCCCAGGGAAGGAAGGTGCCCTGCGGCTGTTCCACGGAGGCACAAACGGAGCGGTGCCTGGGCTTTTTCAAGGGCACAACCAGCACACGTGGCTGGAGCAAGGCTGTGACACAAGCAATTACAGCGCTGGCTTCAACGAGCAGTACGCCCGAGGTTGCTCCTGTCACCCAGGCTAGGAGATGGAGGAATTTAATTATCCTTCTAACTTCTTCCAGAAGGGGCTTGGATGCCACAGCAACAGACAGCTTGCTACAACCCAGAGTGGGGAGGGGGGGAGAAGAAAAACAAAGGACCCTCCTTTTGCTGAGTGCTGGCCAGTTAACCCTTTTAGCCATCCCCTGCCCAGACAGCACGGCCAGGCTTTGAAGACACCTTGGGAAAAGGGCATGGGCACACCAGAGTGACACCAGCACCTCCTCCCTCCTGCAGAGGTGGGAGCCTCTGCTCCACAGCCCTGCCTGCTCGCTGTCCCCCCTCAATTGCTGCTGTGGACATTAATTTTTCCCAGATTTCTGCTTCCCTTTGAATATTTCTGCCATGGATCATTTTCCTTGCATGTGTTAGCTGGTATTTTCCCAAAGCTGAATCTTGAGCTATTTCCTGCCCATCTTTCTATAATTTCTCTTGTTCCCTCTTCTCTTGCGCCTGAACCCACCTTGGTGCTTGTTGCTCCTGCTGGGTTTGGAGGAGGTTGCTCACCCCCCTCTCCTTCAGAAAGCCTGCAAAAGGAGAGGAACTGGCCATTGGAGAGGTGAGGACTCCTGCTCACCTATGTCTTGCTTAGCACCTCCCCAAGTGGAGCAAAATGACTCAAGTCCCAGCATAGCCAGGGTGGGAGGATAAATCAGGTGCTTGGGGTGTGGGGAGAGCTTTGGAGGAAGGGGAGGTGCTGCTGGGAGAGGGCAGGCTGCTGGGAGCTGGTAGGGGTTTGCAAAAGTTGTGTGTGGAAGCTTCTGGATGGCGGTGAGCAATGGGCTTCAGTCCTGGGGGGTCTGCAGGACCTCGAGGCAATGAGCGTGTGAGGGTGGGGGTGGGCAGGAGGGGTGTCTTCTCTGGTAGTGTGGGTTTCATGCTTGGGGAGGTGCTTAAAAGCTAGACTTAAATTGTCCTTTGTAGCAGGGCTTTTTCCACAGTTCTCTGCAGCTTCCCAGGTGGAAACTTGTTTAAGGCCTGAAGTCTCCCCTGCGCAATCTATTTCTCTAGCTGTGAATGCTGCTCCAGCTGCGGCTGCACAGGGAGCGTGTGATAACCTCTCTGTGGCTCCCTTTTTAAGTCTCGTCTCTGTAATTGCTAGCTGTAGTTCCTGTCCCTTTCAGCTGCTGCTCTAGCTGCTCCTTTCCCCGAAGGAGAGGGGAGTTGCAGTGAGTGGGGCAGAGCTGCTGCTGATCCCCATTCCCTGGAGCAAACCTGGGGCTGGGTATGCAGCATCCCCAGTGGCACCCTCCTGCTGTGCTCTTGCTCCCCTGTTGTGGCACCTGGGTGGCCAGTCCTGCCTGCAGGAGTGATTAGAAATATATTTTTTTTGACTTGGACTTTTGACTTGGACTTCATCCACGTCCCAGGACAATGCTGCTTCTTCCCAAAGCCCTATGCCAGGGGACCCCCACCTTTTCCTACGTGCCCAGGAGCCAGACAGCAACTTAAAGACCAAATATATCTGCTGCTGCAGCTCTTGTCTCCTATAAAAATAAATCTTACGGAGGTAACTTTTTGCTGTGCAATTCTCGGGGCTGGCTTCGCTGTTGTTTCCACTGAGATAGCGTTTGGCTAACACAGCCAAACATGAGCAGAACAAGCCTGGAGCTGTAGAGAAAGTGATAAGATAAGGCAGGGCTATGATTTGCCTGTCTGATCCTGAAGCTTTGTGCATTATTTAGTGTGTGTAGTGAGAGGTCAGTAGCCTCCTGATAATTTTCATTAGATTAGTCAGGCAGGGTAATCACCTGCTCAGAAAAAACAACTTGACACTGTCTGTTCAATAGTTGGGGTTTAACTGAAAATAAATAGGCTTGTAATTATAAGGACATTGCCAAGGTCAAGAGGCTCAAAGACTCACTTTCTTTTCTTCCTCTGATATGTTTACAAAGATCCTGCTCTTCTTTATGTGGGATTTTTTTTTCTCTCCCTTAAATTCAAACCGAAAGCTTCAGAGCTCTTAGAGGAAATTCAGCACTTCCATGGCAGTGGGGACGTGAGCGGTGTTGCAACAACCGAGCGGAGCCTGTGCCCTGCTGCAGCTGAGTGACCCCATGCTAATGAGCAGGGCACTTGTAGTGAGCAGGAGCGCGTGCTGCCAGCCCCAGCAGCCGGAGCAGGGCAGGGGTCCTCTTCCCTCCTAATTGTGGGGTGCTCCCTGCTAATGTGGCAGAGCAAACCCCTCCTTGGGAGAGGTCAGCCCAGCACGAGTGCTGCCCGGTTGGAAGGAGATTGTACGTTTGCTCCTGGGGGTGACCTTGCAGCTGTAGCTGGATGCTGCTCACTGAGGGAGAACTGGAAGCGATGCTGAGCCTGTGCACCTCCGATCCAGTACCAACAGGCTCTGCAGAGGGGGTTCAGCCGCAATATTAAAGCTGGGCTCAGTCTGTGTGCACTGCTGAAATCCGTGCCCTTTTCCAGCCCGAAGTGGTTACACTTGCTATTTATTTTCCTCAATGACATGCAAAAAAATAAAGCCTGGAGGGACCTCTGTAATGCAGCCTTCTGCAGGACGGGTGCTTGCTGGGTGAGACTCGGGCACGGCTCGCTGGTGCTCGGGGGATGCTCATTGCTGAGGTGAGGAAGAGGTTGCTGTGTCTGTGCTCCTGGAATGGGTTCTGTGGCACCTCAGCAGTGCATCGTGGTTGCAGGTAGCTCGGTTTCACCCAGCAGCACTGATTTCCCTGGGCTGGGTGAAGAAAGCAGTGATGTGGTGTGCATGGGGGAACCTCTCTGCTTGCTGTCCTGAGCTCAGCTGTGAGGCAGGGTTGCTGCTGGCTGTGTAGGCAGGCTTCGAAACGGGTCACCCGGATGCCACAAAAGGCAGGCTGTGCTTGCTGTGCCACCTGTGAGCATATTTGCCTCGGAAAAAGAGAGTTCCTCAGGTGTCCAGATGAGTTAGCACTCTGAAAACGTGCTGCTCCTGGGTTTTGTATTTTCTCCCTCCAGCCTAATGGCCATAAGCAGGGACTGTCCGGGAGCTGGTGGGGCTGTGCTCAGCCCATCTTCACCAGGCATCTGTTGCTCTCGTGCCCTGTCAAAGGTTTTGATGGATGCCCTGGGGAAAACCGGGGGCACGGCAGGGTCTGACGTGCCAAGTTTCTGGTGGTGCAGCCGGGTGACTGATGCCATGCAGCGTGTGTGGGTGCTCCTTGCTCTTCCTCCACGGGAGGAGAGGAGCTGCCTTGACAGCTTGTTTTGAAAGCAAAAAGACTTCAGGGCTGGATTCATTTTTTTTTTTTCCTTCCCCCCCTTTGCTTTACCCCCCCCCTTTTCTTTTTGCCTGACAGAAAAAGCATAACTCGTCTTTGTTTAATTGGTGCTTTGTGCCTGTCTCTTGCCAGAACTTAACAGAGAGGGGGCTGGCTGGATCAAAACGGCTTGAAGTTGGGAAGCTGTTACACATCTAGCCTGCCTGTTTAAAGGGAAAAAAGTCTTTTATTTCCCCCCCCCCTCTCCCTCCCAGCTGCACACCGGTTCCTGGTGCACTGTGAAAGCAGAGAGCCCCCCTCGGAGCAGCCTGGTGGAAGCGGGGGGCGCGGGGCTGAGCTCCGGCGAGACGGCGCGTCGTGTGCTTGACCTTCTGCTGATGGCAGGGCTCGGAGCATCTAATTGACGTCTTCTTGTAAGGCTTCAGACCATTTCATGATCTTACAAATCAGACCTGCCAGTGTCTGCAGCACAAAACAAATCTGTTGTGGAGCGAGCGAGGAAATGGTCTTTACTTTTTTGGGCTATGCGGCAGGGTGGGCACACCTGGGTGTGCTGCTGTCTGCTTGGTGGCATGTCCCATGCAAGCAGGGCAGAATGGGATTAGGGCAGTGCCCCAGTTCTCCAGGAGGGTCCCTCCCATAGCCTGGCCTTGGTCTCCATCACCGCAAAACATCTGTGCTGAATGAGGCTGAGGTCCCTTCTACCTAGTCTTCTCCCTGTGTAAGGGGGACAGCAAGGAAGTCAATTGCTTTGATTTTTTTTTTATTATTATTTTTATTTTTTATTGTGGAGCTTGCTTCTGCCTGATGAGGGAACAGCCAGTGATTTGAAGTGTGTTCTGGTTTTTGGGCATGGCCTGGCCCTGCTGGGCTGTGCTGCCTTGCACAAGCATGGGTAGCTTTTGGCTGCAGCCCTGATGCTTGGGGGTGGCTGCAAGTGGCTTCAGTGCAGGAGCTGCCTGCTCGCTCCTGAGGCATCAGAGCAAACCTGGTGGTGGGGGCTGTGTGTCTGTAGGTGTTCCTGGGGCTGCTCAGCATGACAGGGGCAAAGCATGAAGCAGCTTGCCTATAAACACACGGTTCACATGGGCACCTTGCTATAGGCAGTGCACAGTGTTTTCCTTTGGGAGGGAAAGGGGAGCCTGGAAGGGGGCTTGGAGGAGGATGCAGAGGAGTATTTGCAGCTGGAGGCAGGCAGGATTAGGGCGGGTTTGCTCAAGGAAAGGTGGGTGCAGTGATGGGCATGTGGGAAAGTGGGAGCCCAGAGGAGGGGCTGTGCTGCTGTGAGCCCCCAGGCTGCAGCCTGCCAGAGGGGTGACGTTCCAGCGGGTGTCAGCCCAATTTGGGGCAAGGGGGATGCTGTGATGAGCAGGTGATGGTCAGCGGGGGGTTTAGTGGCTGTGGAGGTGCTTGGAGAGAACTGAGAATGCAGCCTGTGCTGGGCTGGATAGAAGAGACAGGCGTCAGTGACACCACCATGGTTTGAGAGCCTGCATCTGGCCCCCAAAAGGGCTGTGAGTTGAGTCTTTGGCGGGTGCCCCACCACAGAGCAGAGGAAAAAGGGCTGGAGTGAGTCCTGTCTGGGCTGGTGCAAGTCCAGAGTTGCATTTAGTGTGTCCTTGTCCTGTAGTTTCCTGCCCCGCTCAGCTGGGGACAGGCAAGGAGGTAAAACCTCATCCATGAGAGCCCTGATGTGTAAAGAGATATTAAGACTGATGAGGACTGGATGCGTAAAGGAAGAGGTATTTCATGGGGAAAGACCCTTGGGGCTTATTCCTTAATTTTCTAAGGGAGCCTTGGATGCTTTTATGGGAGTAGTTAAAAAGCAGCTTCATCACAGCGAAGTCCTAATATGCTGAATCACGTCCTCCGGAGCTGTCTGTGCTCTCCATGAAGGATTTTATTTTATTTTTTTTTGCTCTTTTGGGACTGCATCAGGTGTCCTCCCACAGGGGTGGTCTGTCTGCCCATCCCCTCCCCAGCCGTTCTTCCTGCAGCCACCCAGAGCCCTTTCTATCTTGGTCTCTGCTCCCAGCCGAGCCAAGCATCGATGCTCTGGGTCTGACTTGTTTTTGTATTGGCAGGATTTATTCGGCAAATTGGCATTTCAGCCCCTCCCTGGAGTTGTTGGCTGTATCGATCCGCCAGCGGGAAGGGGAGAAGCCAGCAGCCACTTCTGTGAGACATTTCTTTCCTTATTTTCAGCTCCAGGCCTGCAATTGCTGGGCTCTGACCACACCACGCTAACAGCCACAGCTGCCTCCTCGGGGATGCTTGGAGGAGAGCAGGGCAAGGTGCTCCGACCTTGTAGTTCAAGGGGTGATGGGATGAGTCTGTCCTGCTTCCCTGACCCTCCTCCTACCCGAGCTTTTGTTGCTGTGCTTTTGTCAGTGGAAAATAACTAGTGTATATACCTATTCTTAAGTTCCTGAGGAGCCTTAGCCTTATTTTTCGGCTGGAAATACCATGCTCCATAGGGCAGAAATTGAGGGCTGCAGTAATTCCAGCATCGCACTGAAGCCTCTGGGGTGCAGCTGACTGCTTCCCTGGGACTGAAATGTGCCCGAGGCCACGGTTGTGCTGGTGTCTCCTGGTTCTTGCTGTCCTGTGATGGACAGGGGCTACGGGGAAGAGCGAGGGCATCCTGCAAATGGGAGCTTTGTGCGCTGCACCTTGCCCTGGAGACCAACTTTCTGCTCCTTCAGCCTGGCAGGAGCTCAACCTGCTGCAAGCTCTTGCTCTTTTGGGTGGAGAAGGTGCAGGGGGAGAGGAGGGGATGGCCAATTTCTGCATCCCTCCTCCTCATCACTGAGGCTTAAAGCTGGGGTCCCACTTGCAGAGGTGAAGGGGGAGCCCTAATTGCCCCTCTTCCCAAGGCTCCTGGGTGTGTTAACGACCTGTAATGGGATGGGTTGTGTTAGCCTATTAAGCCCCAATGGGGTTCCTTGTAGACTTAAGTGTGAGGAATTTCACTCAACCATGTTAAAACATTTCCACCCTCTTTAATAGCTTCGTGCATTGATTTAACCCTATGGCAGCTGGGGCTGTTTGCTGGGAAAAGCCATATGGCTCTGTCCTGCCTCCATGCAGCGACTCGGACTGGGGTTTACGTTTCTGGGGGATCTTATTAACACGAGGGCTGCTCTAGCTCTTGCCTCCTCCCGGCTGGCTCGACAGAGCCCTTGCGGGAAGCAATTTTCCTTGTGTTGTGCTGAGCCTGGCTTTGCTGCTTTTAATGAGAGTAATTTTGCCCTGGCTTGTATCAGCCGCAGCCCACCTGCGCTGCCAATTACCCCGGCGGATCTGGCATGACCTGCGGAGCTGGGAGCAAGCTGTCCCGGGTTTTTAAGTGTTTCTGAGCCGTAAGGTGTGAAAAATCTCACCAGTGTTGAAACAGAGATTTGGGGGGGGACTTTCCGGGTTATGAAAGACCTAAGGACGTTCTGGTATCAGGTGCTCTTGATCTCTAGGGGATTTATAGAGAATCAAGGGCTTGCTAATTGCAGGCATGTTGCCAGTGTGTTGGGAAAGAAATTCTCCTTAATCGCAGGCTGTGTGCCCTAATTTTTTTGTTGTTGTTGTTATTGAATTAGTTAAATGTGTACCGTAACACCCCAGCGCCTGGGCAGGCTGCGCATGCGGACCTGGAGCGTGTGTGCAAACATGCTGAAAGGGCTCTGCGGGAGGGAGGACGGTGGTTCTGCTACATGAGCTCAGTGCATCTGTCGTGTTTGTCATTTTTGGGGAAGCCGGTGTCCGTGCCAGCCGACGCTGACCTGGGCGTTGTGCAGGTTAGCCTGCTGCTTTGTCCGCGGAGCGATGGCTTCCTTCTGGCTGGTGGTTAATACCCAAACGTGTTCCTGCCTCCTTGCAATTGCTGCTGTTATCAGGGCTTCAGTCCCTGCAGGTCAGGTTTGAGGGAAGATATTGGCTTGACTGGGGTCAGCCAGCATCCTTTGGGCACCATGCAAAATGCAGTGCTGCGGGGTGTGGAAATGTGGGGAGCGTGTGGGTGCAAGACCAGAGGGCAAACCCTGGTGTGGGACTCAATCTGTGCTGTGGTTTCTGCAGTCCTGGTGTACAAACACACTGCTACACTCTGTGATTTTGAAGTTGGGGCTGGTTTGAGATGCCTGGTCGAAGCACTTTGGAGCAAGGTGGAGCATTTTGGAGTCTGGTTGGGCAATGCGGTGACTCCCCCAGTGCTGTGGTCTTGGGGCAGGAGGCAAGAGTGGCAGGGACAGAGCTCTGGCAGCGTGGCTGTGCCTAAGGTGACTTGTTATGGCAATAACAAATGGGGTTAACTCTAATTAGCTGGCATCTCTGGCGGGGGGAGGCGCAGCTTGTGTTGTCCCAAGGGAGCAGTGCTCAGAAGGGCGCACCCAAGGGAATTGGGTGAGTTTTTTAGGCAGAAGCTCTGCTTCTGCTCTCCCCGTGTGTGGGCCAGCTGCCTCCTTGATGTGTCATTCAGAAGTGCAGTGCCTGGTAATTAATACCTCAGTGATTAAGCATAGGGAAGAGAGCTCCAAATTCTCAAGGTGGGGCAATTGGAGGGGGAGCTGAGAATGGAGGGGGAGGTGATTGTAGGCTCAGTCCTCAAAGCAGTCTGTGTGGGGGAAATTGATGCATTTTGAAGAAATGTGATGATGCTGTTGCCGAAATGAAAGCTAGCTTCAATTTCAAAGGCTTAAACCCTCTCTGGATACCCCGGTGTAGCATAGCCCAGGTCTGTTACATCTTGGCAAGGATATTCTTGCAAATGGAAACGCTGCCCTGGGTGACCCTTCTGTGTCTGGCTGCTGGGGGAAATGTGCTGAGCCGAAACAAGCATTTCTAGAGCCGAGCTCTCCGGCTGAGGTCTGATCTCCCAGCTGGGATGCTGGGGCTGGCAGCCGGGCTCGGTCCTTCCCGAGTGCCTGGGCTTGCTCCCAGCCTGGGCCCATCAGACCGCTCGTGATACCAGCTCGCTTCCGACTCTGAAGGTCAAGCGGCTCACAGCAGGGTGACAAAAGAGCCCTTGATCTGAAAGCGGGATTGTTCTTGTGCCTTGCCCCAGGAGGGGTCTCGCAGGCTGGCATGCGTGCAGGCTGAAAGGAATGCTTAAAATGTCCTTTCTCTGCTCCTGTCAAAAGCCCTTGGAGCTGCGAATCAAAATATCTACCCCAGTGCCTCCCTGCTGCATGCTTCAGGCTGGTTTATTCCTTGAGAAAGGCCTGATCTGGGGCAGCCAAGGCTCCTGGCATCCCGTCCCTGACAGCGGGCAGCAGTGGGTATGCAGGGGAAGGGGTAAGGGCAGGGTGAGCAGGCTCTGGGGCAGCTCCAGCCTTTGGCAGCTGCTGGCTCAACTCTTCAGCCAGGGATGGAGAGACTTTTTTTTTTTTTCCTTCTATAAATTTTTGAAACGTGTAGGTTCAAGAGATCAAGCTTTGATCACCCACAGCATCCTCTAGCTGGGGGTCCCGTGGCTCTGCTGCAGTGCTCGTGAAAAGCTGGTGGTTTCCCTAGGGGTGTGCTCCTGGGGACTTCATCTGGCTTCTGCTGGAGGGGGTTTGGGGGCTGTGAGGGGCTGAGTGGTAAGGCTTCTGCCTCCTGCTCCACCAGTGCAACACCTTGTGCTCATGCTCCATCCCTACAGCTGCCAGGCATCCTTTGGCGTGGTGCTCCGAGGAGTCTTGCACGATGCTGTGCACCCCAGCCTCATGCTGCAGCACTTCCCTGCCCGGCCGTGCCCTGTCACACATCTCCAGCACATCTGTTGTGATGCAGATACCAGGTTCCTGCATCTCCAGTGCTGAGGTGAGGGCTGAAAGATCAGCTTGCTTCTGCAGGGAGGCTGTGGCTGCATCCTGGGTGCACGCTGCCTGTGTGCTCGTGCTGGAGTGGTGCACTGAGGTGCATCGTGCGGAGATCTTGCCTGGCTCTTCCTGAACTTTGCTCAGTTATGCTCTGGCAATGCAGCAGCTGAAAGCTCAAATGCTGGGAGAACAAAATGTCAATATAACCTGAAAAAAAAAAATCGTAAATTTCTGTATATCATTTTAATCTCAAGAAAGAGAAGCTGCAAGCTGGCAGTACCCGTTCTGGTGTGCCAGTGGCAGTGCCCTTTTGGTCAGGAGGGAACGGGATTGGGGTGATTTCTGCATTGTGAGGAGTTCTGGAGCTGCAGGGAGGCTGCGCTCACTAGATTGATCATCCACTCTTAATCCATTGGTGGTGGTGTGTTAATTACTTTCCTTGTGTGTTAATGTGACACTTGCACCAGGGGGACCTGTCGTCCTCTGAGCTTCGTGCAAGCCATCCTGGTGCTGACTGTCATCCCTGCCACATCAGCTGTGAATTGAAGGCAATGTGCGGGTCCCTGGGAGGCAGTGGCTCTGCTTATGCATGTCAAAGGGCTTGCCAGTTGGAGCAGCCTGACCCTCATTGCATTTGTAGCCTGATTTGCACGCTTCCTGCTCGGCTCCTGCTGCAAATGTGGCTTTCCACCATCTGCTTGCCCTTGCCATGCACCGCGGTGCTCGTGGCCCCCGCAGGGATGCGTGAGGATGCTTGCAGAGCAGGGACAGGCTGCCTCGTGTCTGGAGGGGGAGTGTTGGCAGGAAAAGATGCTGGGAGCTCCCAGCTGCACCGCATGCCTGTTGTGCTTTGCTGGGAGTGCTGCTGGTCGGGCAGATGGGAGCACTTTGCTCCCCTTCCCCAGCTGCTCCGGGCTTGTGGCACTGAGCTGCAGGCAGAAAGATGTTCGGTCTTCTGCTCCCACGTGGATCGTGGTATGCTTGCTGGGTGCTTCTGGGTTAGGGCGACCCCCACCTGGGTCTAGCCTGTGGGTGTGCTGGGTCACAGTGTGCCTGCGTGCCTGGCTAACCAAAAGTTGCATGGATTTAGTTCTTTCCTCTGGAAGGATGTGAATACCTGCTGGCTGGGTGAGGCAGGGGCTGAGCAGCCAGCCTACAGCTGGTGTAAAGCATGCTCCCCGCTTGCTGTTCAGTCTCACACCTTGCTAGTACAGCTGGCCGTGACGTGTTAGGGGGATTTTTCTCCATTTAAATGCAATTCAATCTCCAATCTACTTAAGATGTGCGGGTCTGCACCCACTCCCTCCACCCCACAACTCTAGGTTGTGGGTGGTCACTTAAATCACAGCTGCCCACACCCCACAACTCTAGGTTTAAATCACAGCTGCCCACACGCCTAAAGCTGAAGGAGGCTGCGTGACCCCCAGGCAGGTGAGCGAGGAGGCCAGCTATTTTTTCCTCCCTCTGGTTCCTTGCACCCTGCCTTTGAAATGCCCTGAGCTATTTAGGGAGTGCGTGGTCAGGAGGCTGGCAAGGGTGGGAGGATGAGGACGAGCTGTCACTCGGCGCTGGTCCAGGGTACCCAAGGACCTCGTGCAGGGCTGCCCGAGTGTGGTGGGGGCTGTCAGGGGGAGGACAAAGGGTCAGGGCTGTCACAGCTGATAGATGGCCCTGCTGGGCCCAGCTTCCTCGATCTGCTGGCCCGAGCACCCTGCCCTTGGGACAGGGAGCTGCCAAGGGGCAGTTTTGCTTTCCCTTCTCCTATTCCCCATAAATGCAAGCTGCAGGGGTTTCTCCAGCACCGCCTAAATCCTGGGGGACTGGTGCCACGCACAGGAGTCAAGGAGCTTAGGAAAGAAATGGCAAGCCCAGGAAAATGGTGAAGGCTGTGAAGGAGCTGGTGGCTGGGTGGGGGAGGTCAGCAAGGAGACTGGGAGGTTGGGGCTCAAATCCAGCAAAGGGTCAGCCTGTGGCTCTCCCAGGGGATGTGCTTGCAGGAGAACATTGCTGTTGTGTGGGGAGTCTGACCCAGGATGCTTTCAGAGAGGCTTTTGGGCTCCAGGTGCAGTGCTTGGTGCCCCGTGGCTAGGCTAGGGGCAGGCTGGTGAAGGGTTACCCTGTGGCTGGGCACAAAATGGATTTCTCAAATGCTGTAGAAGAAGGGAATTTCCCCTCGTGTCTGTTTCCAAATCATCTTCTGATCGGAGGGTTGTCAGCGTGGCAGAGCTGTGACTGGAGGATAGCTTCAACTTTTTTGTCTTTAGCAATGGAAAGTATCAGGAGAACTTTGCTTGCAGGAAATGAATTTAAAAAGATAATTGCCTGGCTTTTTCTCAAGCTGTTTTTTTTTTTTTTTTCCTCATCTGATCTTTGGCTGCACGGGAGCTTAGGCCAGCAGAACCCTGGGTGGAACAAGCTCCAGTTTTGGTGCTCAGATGCATAAGGACACAGCGTCCTGCTGCTACTGCTGGCATGTTCTGTGCTTCACCCACTTTCTTGCTGCAGCAGGGAAACAAAGGGAATTTTAAGGCCCCTGTGGTTCTAAGACTCCTTTTTCTCCTGGTCTTGCTGTGACCACACGGATCAAAGCCTTCAGGGCAACAGTACTTAAATTATAAGGGCCACTCTGCCTCTTCGGACAAGCATCCATGGGCTGCTTTGTGAAGTGCTGAAATGCTTCCATGCTTTCTCTCTCTTATACCTGCTTGTGTGCACAAGTGCTGCTGTGCTGAGGCGTTTTCTTTGCAGTTGTTCTTGAGCTGCTCTGTGATGCCTTGGAAGTCTTGGGTTGAGAAATACCAGCGTGGAGAACTCCACAGGGCTGGGAAGAAGGGATAGGACCTGGAAAACCTCTCCTGGGCTGTGTGTCTGTCTCCTTGTGCCACTCAGCAAGGCTTGACTGAGCTCATCTTGCCTGGGAGAGGTTTGTCCTTGCCTTTCTAGCTGTGAGCTGCTTTGCTGTGCTTCCTCGTGCAGTTACTTGTAGGTTTTCAGAGCTATTACAAGGCTGGAGCACAAACCTCTTCAGGACTGAATGCACTTGTGTTATCATCTGGAAGTACATGAGGATTTTTGAGGGGTGACAGCGACCTGATTACATTCAGGGTCAATGAAACATCGACATCCCCCTCTTCTGGGGTGTGTGTGAAGCTGAAGCCTTTCAGGGAAGGATCTCTGGGTTGGTTGCCTCTTCTAGAGCTACCTGCTGCTGCCAACCTCATGTGATGTTTATTCTGGGAGATGAGTCTTTCTCTGATTCATTACCTTTTTTTTCTTTTTTTTTTTTTTTCTTAATGGGAAAATAAGGGAGAGCTGCAGAGAGCAAGGGAAGCTTTATTCCCCCTACCCTAAACTCAGCCCCTGAATTATGTGACACCTCACACCTTGGACACCCTGGCACTGAGGTGCTGCATGCCATGGCACAGAAGGTCCCTGCTTGCTCTTGGCTGTTCCTGCAAGCTGAACTGTGCCAGGCTCCAGCTTCGGGGCTGGTTTCCTGCTTGTCCTCCGAGCCGTGCCACCAGCCAGCAGACTCCAAACCTGGTGGTCCATCGGGGCACAGCGCAGGAGCATCTCTTGGCACCTGCTCCCAGGCTCTTGGCTGCAAGCCATCCGGTGTCTGCCATCTAAGCTCGGAGGGGACAGGCGTGCTGAGGGGCTGATCTTGCCAGCTGCTGGCAATAGCTCATTTTAATTTCCGTAATGGACCTGGTTCCTGCGGAGATGGTCCGCGGAGAGATAAATCACAAGGTTTGGAGAAGTGGTGGAGGCGCCAAGTGAAGGAAGAGCCCATCTAGTTCCCATCCAGTTTATTCCTCTGTCTGTTGTCTTTGCCAAGGCAGACCTGCTTCCTGCAGTCCTGGATGCTTTCCAGTTATCTTACAGTTTACCAGGCTGGAGATGGTATAAATCACACTCGGAAGATGCTGAACCAGAGAGTTTCCTGACCCTGATGGGGGAAGAGGAACAAGAAAGGCTGAGGAGGGGAGAGAGCTGAGGCCATGAGTAAGTGGGAGATGAGTTCTGGGTAAGCACGAATGTTCAGTGAGCAGAAGCCCTGCTCAGCACGTGGTGAGGCAGTTTGAAAGGAAGGTGATGCTTTGCTGCGGTGTCCTGCCTGTCTCGAGTGCTCAGCATTTGGTGCAGGGGCTGCAGGAGCTGACTCGAAGGTGAGTGGATGAGCATTTGGCAGGGGAAAACAGCACTGCTGGGGGCAGTCCTGTGTGTACTACCCTGAGTCTAGGTCATCCAGACCTCTGCTGCTTCTGTGACAGAGGCTTGTGCTATAGGACAGTGCTCTCTGGTTTCAGCACATGGAGCTCATGCAGCATCTAGCACCACAGGGCTCTTCTGGAAAAAGGGACCTGGGCTGTGCTGCTGAAACAATTTTCCTGTGTCTTCTCATTCAACTGTGTTTCTTTTTTTTTTTTTTTTTTTTTCTGCATCTATACTGATACCCTTTGTACTACACAACTTCTGACAGCGCTGAGCATAGGATCTTTTGGCAGCCAGCTAGTAAGCTGTGGTTCCTGACCATTTTCTTGGAGATCCTCTAAGTGAGAGGGAATTATGAGATGCAGTGTGGGATGGTGGGTGACCTGGGATCTGCACATCTCTCCAGATACCCCGTGGGAAGCTCCAGCCAGCCTTAGCAGCAGGATGGAAGAAGCCAAAGCTCAGCAGCAGGCTGTGCACATGCAACTGAGGGGAAAAAAAAAAAAAGCTTTAAAAAGACTAACGATGAAAAACTTGTGCTTGTCCAAATTCTCTTTGAGACTGACCTGCAGTGTTACCTAGATGAGGAGAAAGCATGGAGTAAGGCAGGACAAAACCCACACAAGTCAATAGTCAAACGGGAATTGAATTCTGCCTTTGGTGCTCCAGCTCTGCCCAGTTAAACCACGCTCCTGTGTTAGTTATGGGAAGCAATGCAGGCTGTGCAGGTGACCCTGGGCTTTGGATGTCCTGGCCAAAGTACAAGCCCATGTGTCAATGGCTGCAGATCCTTCAAGAGCTATTAAGCAGCTTGGTTTGGTTTGTAGCTCCTTGTCCCTGCTCTGGCGTCTTTCCTGTTTGTTTGGGGCTGGTGGAGACCAGAATGAGCTTCACGGCCTGTAATGAGCATGGATAATACGGATCAGAAGTGCTTTGGGAAATGATATTTTCCTTCAATTATCTGCGCTTGTTACTTGTGGCAAGGGGAGGAAGTGCCCTTGAAGGTGAAGGGTGGGTAGAGTTCATGCAGAAACAGCCTTTTCTCTGCTGGTGCTTCAAGTTTGGTTCCCTCCCTCTTTACGCAGGCATTTCTTTGTGCTGATGCCCAGAAGCAGTGCTTGTACGAAGATGCTTGAGTGGGGTTGCTCCGACCTCCATTGCTCCTACAGAAGTGGCTGTGAGTGAGCACATCAGGCTGGGGAGAAGGACTGGGAGTGCAGCGTGATCTGCCTGCAACCAGTTGCTTTCCTCTCTGGACCTTTTCCCCTTCCCCTGCTGTGTCTGTGCAGGCTGTAAATCTTTCAGGGCAGAGCCACTTGCTGCATGCGTGCTGTCGGAGCTGCTGTCTCAGCTGGAGGCTCTGGGCATGCTGCAGGGAATGGCACAAACCAGGGGGGAGGACACGATGGCTTGGCACTGCCCTGGCTATGGGTGAGCCTGGGAGGTGCCTGCGTTGCCAGCAGGGCTCCGGGGGGCTGAAGGGTTTGTGTCAGTCCTAGCCAGCGTGCAAGCTGCCTTCTGAAGGTGCTGGGAAGGCCGTGATGTTGTGGGCAGCTCTGTGTCCCAGGAGTGCCTTGCCCAAACTGCGTTTTAAGGTCAATAATTCAGTCCCTGGAGAAAGTGGAGTAGAAATGAACTTAAAAATGGCAAGCCCTGGGAGGTGTGAAGAGACCCTGGAGGATAGCATTGGAGAAATAATTGGGAAAGGAAGAAATTCAGAAGACAAAACGCATCAAGCAGTGTGGGATTTAAAATGGACCAGAACAGAAGGATGCTCATGCATTTTTTGGCAGGATTGGCAAGAACGGTCAAGCCCTTTAAAACCTTGTAATGTCTGCGGGGATGCTGCTGGATGCCAGATGAGCGTGCAGGATGGGGCTGATGAATGCAACAGGATGAATCTGCAAGTTACAGTGGGGAGGTGTCTGAGCTGTACGATCTCAGTCCTCCTAGCCAGAAAGGCTTTTTCGCAGTACTGCCAGGGAGAAGTAAATACAAGGGAGACAATAGGTCTATTAAATAGAATTGGTTTCTCACCAATTTCTTCTCCCTCCTCAAATGACTGAGATCTTGAACATCTTTTTATATCCGTCCTTAGCGAGATTAAAAGAGCCAAAAGTGGTGGAGGGGAGAGCGGAGTGGAACAAAAGACGACTGCACAGAAATAGCTATTGAGGAAAGCGTGAGGGTTCTTCGCAAGCCTCTCGAACGCTTGGCTAACCTTGGCAAGAACATTTCAGGGCACGCAGGGAGTTAGTGACCGAATGTAAATAGCGGGTGTCACCTCCCTGTGGAAGAGGGGAGCCCGGTGCCAGGGGTGGGCACAGGTCGGAGGGACGAGGCAGGGCTCCCAGGCTGCGCTGCCCAGTAGGTCACCGCTCCCCTGAGGGAGCAACGTGCTGTCTGCCGGCAGCGTGACTCCCCAGGATGCGGCTCTGATGGGATTACAGCTCCAGCCTGGCAGCTGCGGATCTGTGCCATGTATTACTCAGCTCCAGCAGGCATCCTGGGCAGCTTTGTTCGGAAGGCAGGGTGAGCGCGGTGATGGGAGGGAGGGGGGCGGCGCAGGTGGTGGTGTTGCTGCTGGGTTTTAGGGCAGTGTCCGAAGTAAAGGCTTCAGGTCCTCCCTGCTGAAAGATGTTTCAGGGCACGAGCAGGAATGTGGCGCATGAGGCTTCAAAATGCTGGAGAAGTGTATGGGATGCCTGTTCTGATCTCGTGAGGTTGCTGGTCTGTCCTAATTTATCCCCCTGATCTGCTGAGGGTAGCTGACTGGCATTTTAAAAACATCATCTGGGGGATGCCTTGGGTGTTGCTGCATGGTTGGGCTTCTGGCTCATCTTTGTGGCTGCTCTGAGAGGGACCAGGGCATCTGCGCTGCTCACCTGCCCTCCCTGATCAGTGTTTGGGACTTAGGGGTGGGATGGCTTGCAAGTGGACCCAAGAGATGGGCAAAACACTCCCAACCCCAGGCGAGTTTGCTCTGTTAATGACCTCCGTGCTGAGTTGTCTCTTTTGCTGTTGTGGTGCAGGGTCTGAGCCCTTTCCAAGCCTGCCCTTTCTATACCACGTGTCCTGTGGCCAGTGATAATGACAATATTTATGGCTGTGGCCTCTTCTCACCCCATGGGCAGGGTGTTTAGCAGGAGCCTTGGATGAGGGCAGACATGACCTGTTCCCCCTTGGCTGCCCTGGAGCAGGTTCCCTGCTGCCAGCAGAAATCCCTTCCCTGCGCTGGTACTTCTGCATGCGGTGATTAAGTCTTCTCCTGATTGCCTCTTGGCTTAGCTGAACCAACTGAGCACTCGAGCCTGTGGCTGCACAGCAGGCTTTCCAGATCCTGACTCATTCTCCTAATTTGTCTTGGATGCTGTTCTACTTCCACAACCTTTTTTTTTTTTTTTTTTTTTTTTGCAAGCGTGGAGGTAGCAGCCAGGAGTAGCCTTGCCATGCTGCAACAATAGCTAATACCATGCTCGTGCTGTTCGGGATATGCTCCCTGGTGTACGCAAGGTAATTTTCCCCTTTAATTATACTGCTGCCCTTGAACAGCCTGACTTGCGTGTAGGAGCCACAGAGGAGACCTGGGACTGTGCTCCGGGATACGTGAGGCTCAAGCAGGTTGCAGGATTTGGTTGTGCTCGGTCCGGGAGAGGACGCAGCGAGGTGTGGAGGGGAGCTGGGTGCCCTCGTGACGGGGGCTTGCAGCTGATGCAGCAGGGTTTTGCTTATGCCACAGCCCCGGTGTCTGAGGGTAGGGATGAAATAGTGATGATTACTTGGGAGGATCAGCTTTCCGCTGAGCAAGTAGGTGGAAAGTCAGGCAACAAAATTAGCTGAATACACAAACAGTCTGGGCTGGAAGCAGCTCTCTCCCCAGGGAGGGATTAAGGCATGTGGTGTCTCATGTAGCGGCGATGGCCCGTGTGCTCTCGGTGCTCTGGGCTGGCAGTTGTTGAGCTGCTGGCTTTGTGCTCCCAGCCCCTTTCCGGTGACCAGCTGGGCTTTAATTTCTCCTGACATGCCCCCAGCCCTCCCTGCGGATCCTTTCCTGCAGGCAGGCGGGTGCTCTGCCCCCCAAGCCTTTCCTCCCCAGGGTGCTGAGCTCAGCTTCCCAGGCTTGTCTGCGATTCCCGAGGCTCCACAAGCCCTGTCCCCCTGCTGCTGCTTTGTGCCAGCTGAGCTTGTAGCAGTAGTGAGCATTGTGTGAGACTTCACAAATACATGTAGCTTCGATTGCACTCAGACAAAACCTCCCTGGGCTTCCAGGTGCTCATATCAGCATGTAGGGTCCTGATCAGTGAGCATCCAGCATCCCTCAGCCTGATACATGGGACTGCAGCAGAGCTTGGCAATGGAAACTTGCAGGTTCTCTGTAGTTTGGCTCCCAGATGCCTAGAAATTGGCAGGATGGTGCACGGTGATTTTCCTTGGCTCGCTGGGGTCTGTCTCCATGGGAGGCTGCAGCTGACCAGGGCCCTGCAGGGAGCATCCTGGTTTCCTGTGCTGGTCCGGTACATCCTACCCAAATCCTGTAAAAGGAGAAAAAATAATCACTTGTTGCATGTTTTCTTTTTGAGTGGGTCATATCAGCTGTTCACTGTCATAAGCTCCTTAGCAGGTGGAAACTTTTAGCAAGTAGAAACTTTTTTTTTTTTTTTTAAGCAAGGTGCAAGAACCAAAACCTTTCAGGGAAGCCTCTAGGTTGTCTGCCTTCGGAGATGGGTGAGTGCTCTCCTCCTGAAGCCTGCATAGCATGATGCAGATAAACACTTGGCAAGGGCTGGGCATAAAGCCCTTTGGTGGGTCAGAACTTGCAGTATGTGGTAAGGCAGTAAAAGGCTTGAAAGTGTCTTGTGATGCTGCAAGGAATCTATAATTCTGCTTTTAATTTGTCTGCTGATGAGCAGGGAACGCTAGCAGAAGCCTTAAAGATTCAGCTCTTGTAACTTGCAAAGGAGATGAAACTTGAGGAGCCACCAGGAAAAAAAAAAAAAAAAACAGCAAGGATGCAAAAGGAGAATAAGGAAACTATAAACAGAGGATGAGGAATGAACACGGCAGGGGGGAATTCAGCCTGAAATCATAAGGGCTTTGGACATTTCCTGTGCTGGAAGCATCAGGCTGAGTGTTGTACGAACACTATTGGGGCTTGCAAAGGCTGGCCACGCTGGGTTCGTGCCTGCCACCCTGACCTGCTGGGTGGGATGTGGTGAGCAAGTGGGGATGCGAACCTGCAACCTGGCTCCAGCTCTACCCTGCTGCTGGAAAAGGCAGTCACGGAGCTGTATCACTTCCCTCGTGTTTGCCCAGAGACCCCTGCGTCTTTGGCTAGTAAATTACCAGCCTAAACTTCTCCACAGCAAACTTGCAAGGTAAATAAATATTCTCCTATAGAAACTCCTTTTTTTTTTTTGCAGTTAAATTGACCCCCTTGGTACTTTCATGCATTTCAAGAAGTCGGAACAGTTCACAATTGAAAACAAGCAGTGTTTAGCTCCTGCTGTGAAGGGAAATAGTCAGGCACCAGAAAGACTGTCATTTTAGCTGTGCTCTGACAAAGGAGGGTGTTACAGTAAACTTGCTTATTTCACTGAGGGAGAATTCAGCAGGCTTGACGGAAACCGGATGAGACAGGCACGGTAAATGGATTTTGCTGGCCGAATTGAAAGCAAAGCAACATGCATGTGCAGCGGCTGGTCAAGAATTGACTGCATCTTGCAGAAACCAGGAATGAATTAGGGACAGGGAATTAGCGAGCCCTGAAATAACATCTGTCTGTCTAGCTGCGTTCGGGGCCCCGTTCACCTGTGGCATGCCTCTGCTGGCAATTGAGTGCAGCAAGCGGGGCAGCTCTGCTTAGCTGCTGTGTGCCAGAGGGGTTGGGGTGCCTCAAATGGCACGGGTGGGTTTGGTGTAAGGAAGTCACAGGGGCTGTTTTTGGGTGCAGGGGAGCAGCATCCCTCATTCTCAGCGTTGGATGCTGGGGGTGGTGAGGAGCTGGTGGGCGACACTGGGGTAGAGCGAAGGAGAGGGGGTGTGGAGGGTGCTGAGGGCTTCAGTCCCTTGGGGTGGTGAGGTGTGAGCCCAGCAGGGCAGTGGGAAGCACGATGGGGTGAGCTGTGCTCCCCCCAGGCTGGTGAAGGAGCCCCCGAGCTGCTGCGGGCTCTGGTTAGTGTGCGAGGACAGCTCGAGCAGAACAGCCTTTCTGGCGTTATCCTAAGGTAAACCAGCTCGGCGGGGGAAAAATCCAAATGCCAGAATGAAATGTCTCCTTAATCACAGCCCAACGTGCTTCTCCAACAGGCTCCCGTTTCCTAGCCAGGAGTGACATTGGCCAGGTCCAGTGCACAACAGGGCTTTTGTGCAGCAAATCTGACCCAGAGCTCTAGGAAGATGAGATTCATTCCTCCCCATCAGGAACTGTCCTGCCTTCCCCCCTCAGCGCTGAGGTAGAAATGTGCTTTTTAATACTAATAAGGTGCTCTGTGTCTTGGTAGTGGCTGTATTTACTTTTCTGAAGGGATGTTATATTCTCCATCAGCAAGAATCCAGAACACTTGCCAGTGCTGTGTCCCTTGGCAGGCTGCTGAGCCCCAGCTAGAGATGGAGAGCAGAGCAGAGCTCGAGCAGGGAGCTGCAGTAGCCAGGTGAAAATAAAAATAGAGGCAGGGGCTCTCTAAACTTGTGAGGCTGCTCAGGTACAGGTGGGTTGTGAAGTGCCTGGAGTGCCTGTTTACCATTAGAGCAGTGTGTGTCCCGCAGTGCAGCCCACGACGTGTGTTTGATATGTGGGCTGATGATCCAGAAATGGCTCGTGGACAGTTGTTTTGCATTTTCTGTGCATTTGAAGTCAAAACCAACTGGAATCCCTCTGGGTCACAGACCTTCTGTATGAGGTGCAAACTGGAGATGTGTGTGGACTCAAAGCCTTGGCTACCTGGATCTTGTTCTCTTGGAAGTGGCTGGACCTAGAAGCCTTTTTTTTTTTTGTTTCCCCTGCAGACAGATGCTGGTTGCCTCTGTGTTGGTCAGAGTTATGGCTGCTGTTAGGGTTAAAGGGAAGCCTCATACATCAGGAGGGTGATGGGGGGGGTCTCAGTGTCCAGCATAAACTGAATAATTGTCTGAAAACGAGCTGGTGAGGTGTATCAGCAGAACCTCAGTTCTGCAGGGGTGTCCGTGTCCCTCCTGCTTCCACCATAACTTGTTGCTGTGTGCTTTTGTACGGTCCTGACACTGTTTTCCTCTGGCTTTGTCCCATGCCAGACTCTCCTTGTGCCCCAAGTGCCTGGCTTTCTGCTTGCCTGCTGGGTGCTACCCGCATCCCTGCCTGGCAGCATCCCGGGGGAAGCTTGGATGACCTGGGGCTGCCAGGGGCACACAGCAGGAGGTGCCTTGGAGCAAGAGTGGAGCACGCCAGTGCCACCTCCCTGTGCAGATGCTACCTGTGGGTGCCATCTCCCCTGGGCGAGCAGAAGCAGCATCAGGCTCGGGGAGGCTGCTGAGTGCCTTTTATCAGGAGGCTGAGGCTGCTCCTCGAGGCCCGGAGGACAATGAAGGCGCTGAAGCAGCCAGAGCGCGGCCGGGGGCAGAGGGGGACAGGCAGGGAAGGGGAAGCCATGCAAATGGGGACTTTGATGTGGCTGCGAGGAGCAGGGCTGGAGCATTGTTCCTATCACATCACATCAGTTTCACATTCCTCATGCAGGAGTGATCAACGCTTTCAGGGCCAGACAAAAGAGCGGGGAGATGAACAAAAGCGAGGGGGGGCCTTACCTACTGCAGAATAGAGGCAGAGGATGAATTGCTCTCTTGGCAAGCCATGGAGATGGGCTGGCAGTTGCTGTGCTTTAAAGCACCAGCTTAAAATTTTTCTTTTATTTAAAGGAAAAAGAAGGTAGGTGAAAGGGTTTCCTGTGAGCAGAAAGGGGGATAAATAAGACAGCGTGACAAGTATCCCTGGCCTTTCTGCATTCCCTTGCCCTGTCTCCCCCAGCTGATGACTCAGCTCATCACTGAGCTCCTGGGAGGATGGGCTGGAAAACCTGGGCTTGACCCGGGCTTAAGGTGAGGGTGCATTCAAGGGAGCCTACTCCCCAAAATCCACCCTGCAGGTGGGTTTGGGTGGGGGTGGACGTTGGAGTTGGGCTCTGCAGGGCTGCAGAGGGTTTGAGCATCAGCCCTGGTGCTGGGGAAGAGGTGGTGGAGGGGAGCCGTGGGTTGTAACAGCCCTAAACAGGGTATAAGGGGATGGTGATGAAGCATTCAGCCTCTTCTCATGGGGAGATCCATGCTGCTGCAGGGGATCTTGGTGACCTTTCCTCATAGGACTGGGTTTTACTGGGGCTGGAGAGCAGGAATATGGGGTGGGAGCCAGAACCTGGCACGCAGCGTGCATCTGCTGTGTGCGTGCCTCCCTGCTGCCCTCAGCCGTGGCTGGGGTCTCAGTGGCTGTGCCCAGCATCACCGAGTGCTGGCTCTGCCCCCTGCTTTCCCATCCCTCATCCCTGCCTGTCACTGACCCCTCTCTGCTCTGAGCCTGGGGTCCCTCCTCTGCACCCCTCTGCTGTTCGTTAACCTCTGGAAAAAAACACTTTTTGCTCTAAAACACTTTTTTCCCCCCAATATGCTATTAGCAATTTGGCTTTTGCCGGCGTTAAGCAGCAGGGCTGCATCCCTGATGGGTGATGCTCCCACCTCTCCCACCCTTCCCCAGAAACCTTTTCCCTCGGCAGCCCGAAGCCGAGCATCCTCCCCACCTTGCAGCCGCCCCCTGCTCTCCCAGCCCCGTGCATGGCTCCGGCTGCCCCCTGGCCCTGACCCGCAGCCCCCTCCCCTCCCTCCGGCCCCGGGCCCCTCTGCCTGAAAGGCTGTCAATCACACCGAATTGTCTGGTGGTTTTGTGATGGGGAAAGACTCCCACCAAGGAGTCAAGGGCCAGGCTGAGACCTTTAAACTCGATCCCATTTGTGTCTTAAACAGGAACCCGGCTCCTGGGATGGAGGAGGGGGGTGTTAAGGGGATGCAGAGGCTTGAAAGCCGCCGCTGCCCCTCGCAGAATTTTCTTAGACCCGCTCCCTGTCTGCCCTACGGATGTGCCTGTGGCCCTGGGGTTTAGGGTTTGTTTTGCTTTTTCCAGCCCTCGGAGGGATGAAAGCCTCTGGCTGGCGTGTGAGCCATGCTGGATCCCTAGACAGGGGATGGGGCAGGTGAGGAGGCTGAGCATCCCTCTGTCCTCAGCCTGTATGGGGTCGGGCTCCATCTCCTGCCTGCAGAGGGAAGACTGCCTTCAACAGCAGGCTGATATTCCTATTTTTTTCTATTTTTCTTGCTTTGACGGCAGCAGGGCTGGCAGCAGGGGTTGAGCCCTGTCCCTGCTGGTGGCAGCTGGCTGCCCCAGTCTGCTCATGGCCAGGGAAGGGAGGATGGGGACAGGGCTGGCTGGGGAGCTGGCTTTAGCAGCTCATCCTGTGGCTTCCTCTGCCTGCCTGTGAGCGAAGCTGTTGCTTTTTTTCTTCCCAACTTCTTTCTGAGGTCCACGCAGGTTAGAGACTTCACTGCTTTGCTCCCCAACGGGAGGAGGCGAGTCTCTCTCCACCCGACTGAGCTGTGTTTTCTGGAGAAGCCTGGAGCTGCCTCAGACGTGTACAAGCTCAGAAATGCAGTGGCTGTGTTTGTTTTTGTGTTCTGGGCAAAGGCAGGGTCGCTGCCAGTGCTAAGTAAATACAGAGCTGCCCTGATGAGAGGCTGCGGTAGCCAGGGCCACGCTCGCTGCCTGCGTGAAGCCAGATGGATCCATCTGGGGACTCCAGCAGCAGCCTTCCTGCCACTAGCGAAGGCAGAGCCACTGGCATTTGGATTACCAGTTCTCCCGTGCTTTTAACAGAGTGCCAATGTTTGACAAAACCATTAAGTTAAATTAAGCCCTACGCATTTCAAATGGATTCGGAGACTCCTGGCTGACTTGCTATTAGCAGAGCTGTCTCTTCTCCCTTTCGTCTTTCCTTTTTTTTTCCCCCCCCTTTTTTCCTTCTCCTCTATTCAATTCCCCTTGCGTAGCTGGCTTTACTGCTGACATTGAAAGCAAAACACGGGGATGGCACTGCTTTGAGTCCAGGTCTGCTCCAGTGGCCAGGGAGGGAGCCTGAAAGGTGTTTGCGTGGGGCAAGCCCTGTGTCCTGCAGGGCATGGGCTGGCTGGGGATGCTCAGGTCCCTGCATGGCCCCTGGCTGCTCCCCTCTTGGCCAGTGCCAGATTTCTGTTATTTATGGCACAGGTTGCTGCTTTGCTGGGCAGTTTCCAGATAGTGATGCTTGGAGGGGTAGGGGTAGGAGCAGGAGCAGCAGTGCCTGTTCTGGTCACCTTGACTCACCTCAGGCAAAAGCAAGGGGCTTTAAGGAGGTGTAAAATAACCTTATAAATGGCTGTGACCCAACCTCTGCTCTGTGGTGATGGCTGCTTTGTGCCCCTGCACCACTCTTTATGCCTGCAGGGGATTGCTGTTGTCTTATCTCCAAGGTGAGCTGTTCTGCTCGCTGGGGGGAGGGATGCCACAGCCTTCCCCCTGCCCATTTAATGTAGTTTTTCTTGGGCCAGGAGAGCACCCTGTGGCTGCCCCATTGGGTATTTGGGGATGGGCTGTGGAGTCGGAGAGCACCAGCCCACCCACACCAGCAGGTCAGGGTGGGCTCTGGGGGCTGAAGGCGGCTGCTGGGGTGTGAGTGGGGTCAGAAGAAGGAGAGCAGTGGCACCACAGGGGGCTTAAAGGCTTGTTATAGCATAGGGGAGATGGCTTTTCGAGTAGTAAATGTGCTGAGGAGGATCTGGTGGAGCTCATGGCTGAGGGAGAAGATGCAGCATTTGGATGGGGGACCAAAGCTGGAAACGGGCTGCTGGTGTTTGGGGCTGGCAACACTTACCTGGTCCTGGAAGCATGCTGTGCCAAGTGCCCACCCGGCAGACACCAGCCCATGTAGCAGCAGGTTTCAGAATGCTTGTTGTGGGTTTTGTGGGCACTGCAAGCCCTGGGGAGAGCTGGGATGCTCTGCTGGAGCAGCCTTCCTGCTGGGCATCGCACTGAGTGCCCTCAAGCACCTTTTTCCTCGTGCACCCTTTGGTGCTTTGGGCCAGTGTTTATGGTGTTGCTCTGAGATGTGCCCTCCTGATGGAGAACAGACTTCAGCAGGACCAAGCAGTTGGTCTTGGGTGCCCATGGCTGGAGCATTAAACCACGGGGAGCATCTCCGGGTGAACCCCCAGCACCACGGAGCTCTCTGACGTTGAGCACGTACCCTCATCCTGGTGGGTGCCACCCTCCCCTTGGTATCCTGTTTCTCTGGGTTGGGTGCTCTCATTATTTCTGTGCTCATTAATGCTGATACGCTCAATTGCATCAGCTCATTTCCAGGGCCCAAGTGCGATCCTGCTCCTTCATTTGCATCCCTGCTGCCTTGCTGTTGCCCAGGCAATGCCAGGTGCTTTGACATCATTACCCAGCCGACTGGCATCCTCTCTGCCCCATTAACCTTGCCATAATTGACTTCGGATTGAAGGAACGGAAGGAAAAAAAAAGTGTTGAAACGTCAGCTCTTTGCCTCGCCATGGAGCAGGTTTCTTTGTTTTCTGTGCAGGGAGAGCTGTGGCAGTGTCTAGGTTTGGGGAAGGTTGTCTTGTCCTCTGGGTGGTGTGTGTGCAACCTGTCGTTGCTTAAAATACTTCCCCCCCTATTGCTTCGCAGGGGGATGTGGTGTCAAAACTCATCGGTAGTTGTCATTGGGGAAAAATTGGGTTTGTGGAGGGGAGGAAGGCTGGCGGAGGAGCTGGGAGCAGCAGCTCTGGGCATCCTGGGGAAGGGGAGGTGAAGCAGGGAGGTCTTGATGTTTGCAGCCCATGATGGGTGAGGAGATGCGGGAGCCAGGCTTGTTTTTGGAAGCCCCCAGGAATGGGGTGGGAGCCAACAGCCCTGTGTGGAGCAGGCAGCTGCCTGTCAGACACCGAGAGGTTCCTCTTCCCTGCCAGGGAGGTCAAACCCTGCCACAGGAGTGGGAGGTGGGAAATGTTCAAAATGTTCAGCAATCTTCTCAGTTAAACTTTTTTTTTCTTTTTTTTTTTCTTTTTACTTGTGTTGAAATAGCACAATTATTTTTCTGGAGTTTTTCCTATTTTAAGGTAGAATTGGCCTTTGTCAAGTTTTCAGCTTGCTTCCTTTTTAGCCAGTCACCTAAGCAGATGCTTTTGCTCCAGGATCTTTTCCACCGAATTACCACCACCCAACGAGTTTCCCTGCGCAGTTTTCTGTCCACTTGAGTCACTTTTATTTATTCACCCCCTGCTTGTGCAGCACCTCCGTGGCCAAGTCCTCCTGCGCTTGCTCATGTCTCGTGCTGGACGTCCAGCAGTGTTAAGGAGTTGTTATAACTCATTGCCTATTAATATTACTATTTAATTACTGAGGAGGCAATCCTGTGCTATTTTTCGGAGTTTTCCAAAGCACAGAGCTGGTAAATTTGTGTCAGGACGGGGTGCTTCAGCTCCAGGGTCTTGTGCTGGCTGGGGGTGTTGCGTAGCACTTTCTGGCTACCTGGAGCATCCTGAGATGTGGGGGTGAGGTTGGATGTGGAGGCTGGTTGGAAAGCAGGGAGCCATCCTGACAGGTGGGTGTGATGCATAAAGCTTCCCTGCCTTCATATCTAGATGACCTGGCTGATTGTCCTGGGGCAAACCTGGCTTTACTCCGTGACAGCGCATTGCAGGGAGCTGCGTGGGATGGTTTTGGCTTGGTGTGGATGCGTCCTGTCGAGAGGCACGTGCGGAGCAGCCTGGGTGCTCTGCTGTCCTCCCACGCCCTCAGTCCTGCTGCCACAGCCAGCCCAATGCTTCTGGAGCCCATCCATGTGTCTGGCATGCTCTGCGAGGGGCTGGCAGGACCCTGGCTTCCCTCTGCGCCCAGGAGCAGCTCCAGCAGTTCAGGTTGCTTGGCCGGGTGGTCATCCTCCTTGCAGCTCCTGGTGGGTTTCCCTTCCCTTTCCATGTGGGTTTTTTCTCTTCCTGGCTGCAGCAGCTCACAGCAGTGCGTGGGGGTTATTCCTTGCCTGCTGAGCACCTTTTGCACAGCAAGGGAAGGTCCATGCAGTGGAGGAATCAGCATTGCCCTGCTAGGGTTAGCAGCGAGAGAGGCAGAGCGCTCCTGCCCTGTGCATTCCTCCCATCCCTTGCATGGGCTGTGCCTGTGGTTTTCTTCATGTTTCCCAAACCGGTTGCTGCTTCACTTCTTGAAGACTGTCAGAGTGAATGTCTTGGACAGGGAAGGAAAATCTTTCCATGCCTCACCTTGCGGAGGAGGCAGAATAAAGATCATGTACTAACGTGCACGGCTATGGGAACGATGGAGAGGTGGCAGGGTGCCAGTGCTGGGGGATGCTCTGCTTGTCCCAGGTCGGGTGGGACCCTGGCATCTGGGGACAGCCCACCTGCTGTCACCCCAGCCATGTCTTCTCACTGCGTGAGCAATACAGCTGGGTCTGAGTTGCTTTTTTTTTTTTTTCCCCTATTTCCAGGCTTTTCAATGCTCAGCTGCCTGAGCCAAGTGTTCACGTCGTGTTTAAGGCTCTTTCTGTGCAGGGAAAGATTTGTCTGAGTTGTTTGGCATTTGTTTGCTGTGCAGTGGGTCTCGTGTCTGGAAAGGTCTGCAGTCGGGGCAGGAGCTGAGTTAATTTTCACCGGAAGGCAGGCGTGTTTTGTTTTGCATGTTGGTTTCTCCTTGCAGAAATCCCATCTGAGGTATTTGTTCTCTTCTATTATTGAAGCTGTGTTAAGGGGCATGGCAGCCTCCTGCAAGGCTGGGAAAAGAGAGAGCTAGTCTGAAAGGTGCAAATTAAACCTGTGCTCGGCTATAAGCAAGCACAGCTATTGCACTGCTAACGCAGGGGTCCTCTTCCAGAGTTTTGATGCTCTTTGCCTGGAACTGAGGAAGTTCTCCTGGAGACAGTCCTGCGGGGAGTGAGGCGGGCACCAGAATTCAGTTTGCACCTTGATTGTTATGAAATGCTTTTAAATGTGGGGGGAAAAGGGTTTCTAACTCTCACCTGAATCTGCTCCAGAAGTGGTTGGCAGGGCATGGTGTTTTGGCACAGCTTGCCTATAAGGGGGGGATGCTTTGGGAACCGGCTGGGTCAGGGGAGCAAGGGGGTGGTGTGCTATTTTTCAGTTTGGTCTGGAAAATAACTACTCAAACTGTTCTCCCTTACCCAGTGCCAGACTTGCAACCTGTTGATGGTCATCTCCTGTCTCCCCATAGCTTCTTTCCTCTGGGGATGCTCCTCTGTGCTCTGGGGATGCTCTCTGTACAGCCCCACCTCACCCCAGCCTAGGGCTGCTTCCGAGCCCCCAGAAGCTCCAATTTCACACCCTGCAGCACCGTTAGTGTGGCTTGGATGGGTGATGGCTGCAGGCTGGTGTCAGTGCTCGGTCTTTCGCCCTCTGCCCCATCCCAGCTGGGAGGGAGCTCGGCGAGGTGTCTGTCCCTCGGGGGGACTGGGGCTGTGTTTGTGGAGGGGCTGGAGCTGGCTGCGGGCTGCAGAGGGTTAAGCAGACATTGACAGAAAACAGGAAGAGGACAAAAGCAAGTCTGCTGTAATTATGTAGCATTTATTATTAATACGCTGGAATTGCTGGAAGCAGCCTGTGTAATGTGAATACTGATACAGAGGTTCAGAAGACAATTTAGCTCTCATCTGTCTGTTTATTAGCTCCCTCAGCTCTGGCAGCAACGAACTAAAGCCTCATTTGCTACTGCCTTGTTGCATCCCCTCCCTCTCCTCCCCAAACTCTGGTGTTTCCAGAAAGAAACCTGTTCTTTGTTCATCCTCCCGTGGCGATGTGCTGTGTGATCCCGGGGAGCAGAATGGTTTCATCCTCGACCTGAGCCTGCAAAGTGTGGTGCTGTCCACACGGAGCCACTTTTCCAAAAAGCAGAAACCCTGATGCTTGCAGGGGCCGTCCTGTGGGTTTAGCAAGCCCACATCAGGCAGGCTGGCACGGGTTGGGGTCCCTGGGGTGTAACGAGGCTGTGATGAAGGGAGAGGGCAGGGATGCGGTGTGCTGCTGTGCGAGGCTGGCTGTGAAATAATTAAAGGCCACCGGGGTGGAGAGAGCAAGGAGAAGGCAAGCCAGCTGTCAGGAGGTGCAACAGGCTTCCTTTCTCCTCTGTGCCGGAGCAAGAGCTGTCACATTAGCTTCTGCCCAAGTTTCTGAGCTCCAGCCTGGGCTGTTTTTTTTTTTTTTTGTACGTATCCCAAGCAGATAGGACATCCATTCCTCTCATGTATTATACAGTAGTTTAAAGAGGATTAAGACAATAGCTAATCTAAATGATGAATGATGTAGATTGCTCAGCCTCTGAGCCACCAGGGTTTTTCTTACACACAGATTAGTCAGCTCAGTAGCTAAATATTGGGGCAAACAGTATAAATCCATGCAGATAAGCCTCGCTGGCTTGAATAGGATAGAAGGATTTTGAAATGGGTTTTGACACCACTTTGCGTTCTGTCACGGCATGTGTGGCTGCGATGCTGGCACGGCTGATGCAGGAGGTGGACGGGTGCTGATGGCACGTGGGGACCGGGGTGGCCGAGGAAATGGAGCATCCCGATCCCGATCCCTGCTGTTATCAGATACGGGTGGCAGGAGAGGGAGGGGTCGCTGTTCCCTACCACCATGGCTGTTTTTCTGCTTGATGAGTGGGATAATACGGGCTGGTGGGGTTTGGCTTGCAGGAGGGGGCTGCTCCCCCTTTGCTCAACCTCCTGTCACCGGCACTGGGATGGAGCGGGCAGCACCTGGGCAGCGTGGTCCGAAGGGGAGAGCATGGGACTGACAGCAGGTTTTCCTTAAGCTCTGAAGCAGGAGGGTTTAAATCTTTTATTTACGTCTGGTCGAGTCTGTCAGAGTTGTGTCAAATATTTTTGACAAGCAAAAATGCCATTTGCTTTGGTTTAATGAAAAATGATTTTTTTTTTTTTTTCCCCGGGAACTAAAGGAATTGTAGTTTCAATTGCAAACCCAAAAAGCTCCTCAGGATAAAAATAAAAAAAAAAAATAAAAAATACCAACAACCACAGCCAAACAAAATCCACAAAAAGCCTTCAGAAAGTTGTGAGAGTTGGATTTTACAAGAGACTCTTGGTTGGTGTTTTGGGTCTGTGTGAAATGAGGGTCTGGAGAGCATTCAATCATATGATATCTCCTTTTATGAAGCTTTCTGGGCATATTATTCTAATGATGTTTAATGGCAATGATTTCTTCATCTTAACCAAGTATGTCTTTTCCTAGTCCCATGTCATTTTAATTCGTTGCTCTTAGGAGAAATAAGAGCATGAGACTGGCTCGGGTGTCCTGCCTCTCCCATGGCCATCTTTCAAGTGGCAGGCTGCCCGTGTGCGTTTCCCCGTGCAAACTCAGCGTCCTTTCCAGGGCATGAGGACTGGAGCTGCCTCTGGTGTCCAAGTGCAAGTCGTGTGGCAGATTTGCACGGTGGCATCTTCTGGCTGAGGGCAGGGAGATGCTGGCCTCAGGGCATGGCTCATCTATTCTGCAGGACACAGGTGCTAGCTCTTCTCAGAAACTCAGGGTCGGGCTGTGTTTGGATTTTGTCTCATCTCGTTGAGCAGATCTGGGCTGAAATTCAGCTGGGGTCGTGGCTGGCTGTGGAGGAGGTCTGGGTGCAGCAGTTCATACCGCAGATTGCACCCAACACCTCAGGGGGTTCAACAGATGGAGGTGAAACACGGGATGCTATAGGAAAAAGGTGTTTTTTTTTTTTTTTTTTTTTTTTTTTTTCCCCTTCTTGAGATTGAGACAAAGCCTGGGCTTCCCTTTCCAGGGACACATCTCCCTTCTCCATAACTGAGCTCCGTGCTTGGGATGGGAGACCCTGCTTGGGAGCTGGCTGGGGGAAAACACAGCACTGGGGACGAGCCCACAACCCCCTGCACTCATCCCACAGCTGAAGGCTCCAATCTTTGTGCATCCTGAGTCAGGATCAGGCTGTGTCACAGCCTGGCCCCCGATGGCCTCGCTTTGCGTCCCCTGGGAGCTGCCTGAGCCGTGCGGTAACGCGGGTCTCGGGGATGCGAGCAAGGTCAGATGTCTGCTCAGAAATGAGATTGGCGATGATGCCACCGGTGCTGACAAATGGCCTGTCACTGCTCTGTGACTCACGGCAGCGGTGGAAGAAACCCATGAGGTCACTCGCAGCTCCTCTGTCCCCGGGGAGCCGCACGCAGCCTCCACCCCGAGCCTCGCCGGGTGGGCAGGGCTCTTCCTACCAGCCCGGTGTGTGCGGGTTTTGGTGCACGGCACAGCTCCTGAGCACCTGGGAATTGTCCCCGTGGTGCAGGCGGCATCATCCCTGCAGCCGCTGCTGGGGGCTGGATTCCTGCGTGTGTGTGTTCAGCCCCTTGCAGTACCACTGCGATACACGAGGTGCTGTGCTGCTGGGAGATGCTGCGGGGAACTGGGGGACCTGCCAAAGCCAGCCCCTGGGCTGGGGCACTGCCTGGGGTCAGCTCAGCCTCCCTTTCTCTTATTCTGAGGCTTTCCGTGGTTTTAGGAGCCTTTTCCTGAGTTGCAAGAGGCTCCTTGGAGGCTGTAGCTGAAGCGGCCAGCTCCAGGTGCACGCTGGTGGAGATGCTGCATCCACCGCTCAGCCGTGATCGGGAGCTACGTGGGGCTGAGCTGTGTTTTGGGGCCAGTGCTATGCGTCTGAGCGCTGTGTGTTGGGGGAAGCAGGTGACTTTCTCCTCTGGATTATTTGGAGGGTGCATCCCAGTCTCGGCAGGAAAGGGGAAGCAGCTATTCCGCCTCTGACTGCCTCCAGATGCTGTGAGCCTCCCCGCCAGTTCCTGGGAGGTGATGGGGGCAGCGGGGCTGGGGCTGGGGTTTCTGCACCTGGAGGGGCAGGGAAGGGCATGCTGAGGGGATGAGGAGCTGCAGGTCTCAGGAGCACGAGGGCTGCCACAGCCAAACCAACCCCAGCTGCACCTCCAGCATCTCCCCCCCACCCCGCTGCCTTTGAGCTATTTCGCTCTTTGCTTCTTCCAGTTAAGAGGGGAGGGCAAGAAGCCCTAAATAAAGTTGCTGTCGCTTTTACTTATGGGCATGGGGGAAGAGATGGACAAAAAGCCTGCGTGTTCCTGACAGCTACAAAGCGGCCGGCTGTTTTTCTTCCCTTGTCTCGGCAAAGCTCTTGCTGGGGCACAGGCGAGCACCCTGGGGTGCAGGGGGGGCACCCATGTGGCCCTGCCTGGAGCCTGCATCCTGGATGCTGGCCATGGGCATCTCACAGGGCCGGGCTTGTCTGGGAACACCTGTCCGAAGAACCTGGACGCCCCCAGCCTCCAGAAACACAGATGCGTGAACTTGCCTGCCTTAAAAATCCATCACAGGCTTCTTGTCTCCATCTTGATTGGTTCCAGTGAGGTCAACTTTTTTTAATAACTTCTGGACTTCGGCAGGGAAAACTATTTCCTTCAGGAAATAATATAATTAAGGTTGCCTGACACTTCTGATTATAAGCCCCTGTCTTCAGTTGCTTGAAACTACGCCAGCCTTTAACCATTTGGACTGAAACTTTGCATGTCTCTGCCTCCGGCTGATTTTTTTTTTTTGGAAAAATTTAGCAAAAAGGGTTTTAAGCTGCTCTCAGAACGCGCTTTGGGGGGAGAAAAAGGCATTACTTTATCCGTAGCTTAAAAAAAAAAAATAAAAAAATTCTTGTACTGAAGAAACTCTAGTACCTTTGCGCCATGAGACCGGGCCGGATCGCTGTCGGGAACGCTCCCGGCCAGGTGTGGGGGATCTGCTTGTTGCTGACGCCACGAAAATCCACCTTCCCTGCGCCAAGCTGCGAGTGGGTGTATTATATATAGCGTGTCTGTGGAGCTTGCTGCTCCGCTCCCCGGCAGGATCCGCTCCCCTCCCAGCAAGGGGGAGCGCAAAGCCCGTGCTCTGCCTGCCGCCTGGGATGCTCCGAGGATGGGAAACTGGGGGGTCCTCCTGGTGGTGTGAACGACTCGTCGATGCCTGATCCACATGGCCTTGATTTATGCTGGTGATGGGGAGGATAGGGAGAGATTTTTTTTTTTTTTTGTAAAAATGCTTTTTTTTTTTTTTCCTTGTTTCTCCCTAAAAGTAGCAGCTAGGGATGTGCAAGGGGTGCTGGCCTTCCTTGGGGGTTTTGCAGGATGGACCTGGTTTAACAATCACTGCTTTTCCATTGTGTCCTCCTAACGTATCTCATTTCTATGGCAGTGGCCGAAGCAAGGGTGTGAGCTGTGGGGACAGGCTGGGGGCAGCCCTGCCAGCCCCTATCCAGCAGGTGTCACCTTGGTGATGTGTCCTCACCATGGGACACTGCGTCCTGGGTGACCTGGGGGGACCTCAGGACTGTCCCTGCTCTGTGCCGCTGTTTGCACCCTACGTGAGACTGCCTGTGCCATGGTCAGGGCTGTCCCCTGTTTTTAGGGGCTCGTGCCCTGAGCCAGGTTCTTCAGTTGCAGACCAGCTTTGGCCATGCTGGATTCCTCCAAAACCTGAGTTTGACCCCAATTTAAAGGCCCTGATTGGGGTCTTGAAAGGCTCATCCGTGGAGAAAGCTGGGCTGTCAGCCCTGCGTGTCCCACCACGAGGTGTCCATCCTCAAGGTGCACACAGGTCCCAGGGACATCTCTCAGCCAAGGTGCTGTGAAATTGACCTTTGCCCCCAGCGTAACGCACTGTGCCTGCACGAGGAGCATCCCTGCATCTTGAGCAGAGGCTGCAGCACCCATGGGTGCCCCGTCCTACAGCCTTGTCCTCATCCCTGCCAAGTGATAGAGGCAGCCCAGGTAGCGATGCAGCAGCATCCCTGCTTGCTTTGCCCTGGCTTCCTCTGCTCCGCTCCTTCTCTGGCATAAGAAAAAATTGAAATACAAGTTGCGTGGGCAGCGAAGACCAAGAAAAGCTCAGCGGAGAGGGGCCCTCTCCCCTCCTCGCCGTTCTCCTGTCAGCTCGGGGTGCAGGCAAGGCGGCCTGTGAGTGATGGGGTGTCACGGGGGTCCGGCCCGGGGCAGCTGGAGTTAAATTTCTCGGTGGCTGACACCTGACAAGCGTGATAAATTGCGGTGCGCCGCGCGCTGCCGCCGTGACAAACGGTCCGTTTTCCTCCTCTTTAAGCTCTGGGAAAACTTTTTAATTATTTCCCATCGCTTTGCAAATGAGGGTTTCTCAATCAGGCGCCCAGCGGAGTTTGTTTTTTTTTTTTGGGTGGGGGTGTTATTTGTTTATTTGGGTTTCATGGCTGGCTGGGGGTGGGTAGGGGCTGCAGTTTGGGTTTCTGCAGCATCCTCCTGCCTGGTTTGGATGGGGTCCCGTGGCGGGCTCTGGCGGAGCTCATCAGCTCGGGTGCTAATTAAAGCACGTCGTGTTCCAGGCTTGCAGTCGCCCATGGGAAAACGTCTCCGCAGGAGCGACTCTGAGACTCTCCTCTTGCCAGTGGAGTTTGGCTCCTTCTATTTTTCATTTTTAATAATGCAGAACCGTAGGACTCTTTTTTTTGTTGTTGTTTTTGTTATTTTTTTCTTTAAGTGTTTAAAAAGGAGGGGGGAAACAAAACAAGCTCAGCCACAAGAGCTAGATAATGAGCCCAGATCTCGGCTGATAATTTGTTTGTCTAACACAAAAAGCATATTTGCTGCCATCACCCAAGGCACCAGTGGTTACAGTAATGCCCCAGACTCCACCTCACTAGGCAGCACGTCGGGTGCAGCACAAAGTCTCTCGCCTGTTTGTGCTCCTGGGCGTCTGTGCCGCAAAGGTGTGCGTGCTTTTCCTCTTCACAGGCTTGGGCTCAGCAGCTCTGGCCTCTGTGCGTGAGGTTTTGTGGGATTAGGGCTCAGGAACTTGTGAGCAAATGTCTGGGTGCTGGGCTGAAGTTTGAACGCTGCTGCACTGCTGTGGCCAGGGACTTCTGCTGTCTTCCTTTAGGGATGATTAGAGATGCCCCAAGCTGTTATATTCATCCCCCTCCCATTTAATGCCTCTAAATCAAAATAATTAAGTAAATCAAAATAATTAGGCAGATTCATGCTTTGGATCTGGGCTGGGCTGCTCACGAGGGAGGGCTCTGCATCAGACCCAGCTTTGTGTTGACGCTGGTTACCTGTGGCTGCTAGGGCTGGGAATCAGATGCCTCCATCCCGTGGTGGTTTCCTGAAGCACGCACGGAGCTGCACCCGATGACCTGACAGCGTTTCTCTTCTGCTTTGTTGCAGAAACTCACGGATCTGAGCGGCGAGGGTCGGCCGGTCGCGAGCACCCAGAAGGATCCCACGGACTTTGATGAGAAATTGGGGACGTCCCCAGGGGTCTGGACTGGTGGAGAGGTGAGAGGTGGATTAAAATGCTTGCTTACCCGTGTTACCTGTCCTCAGCTCACATCTAAGAGGCATCGGAGGGGTGCAGCGTCCTCAGCGTGCCCAGCTTCCCTGGCTCTGCTCCAGCAGTGCTGCAGGGCTGTGTCCCCTTAGGAAACCACCACAGCCACTGGTTGTGGTCAAGGGGTTGTCCCATCTTATATACATGCTTTGTGTGGGGCTGTGATAATCCAGTATCATGTTTGGGGAGGCTTGGGGTCTTCTCCTAAGCACAGGGAGGGACTCTATTCGGGCACCCATGTCCCGCTGAGCCTTGTAAGGGCTGGGAAGCTGGTGCTCGCTGCTGCTGGGCTTGAAAAATGAGAATGATGAATTAAAATTTAACAAGTCCGTAAATGCCAGGCAAGGGCGTCTTAAATGGGAAATTGTCACCGTTTGACTAGTGCAGCCTCCCACTTAGCTAAAACTGCGTGGTTTTAATTACACTGATCTTGGAAATGCAATAGCTCGCACTGAGGAGGGGAAACCTCACCAAAACAGATTGTCAGGAGCCCTCATTGCCTGGTTCCGCTACCCTTTTCCCTGCATCCCATTTTCCAGGGACGATTTGCAGCCCCTTTTGCTCTGAATCAGCCAAATCGCTGTCCCGTGAGACCCAGGCAAGGACACAAATGCAAATATGTGCGAGGCTGGATGCGGGCACTGAAACGAGCTCAAGGTTAAAAACCCCAGGGGTGGGCAGCACCTGAAGGATCACAGCAGGGAGTGGGCAGCAAAACTCATCCATAAGCATTGCCTGGGAGTGGCAGTGGTGGAGCTGTGTGGGGTAAGGAGCCCTTCCTCATCCTTGACCTGCCAGCAGGTCTCTGTGCCGCTCGCAAATAGAGAGCAGCTCGAGGAGGGTACGTCGCTAATAATACCAATTACTATTACACGCCGGCTACAAGGTACGCTGGCAGTAATGGGATCTGGGGGGATGAAATGAAAGCGATGTAATATGGTGAGATAAATTAGCGTTGTAAAATTAGCCATGGGTCTAGTCGGGGATCTGACAAATGTGTCGCAGCATCGTTACAAGCTCCGAGCTCTGCTGAATTGGATTTAGTGGCCCAGAGCAAAGCAGATGGGAGCGAGGGAAAAAAAAAAAAAGAGTTTATTAGGGGTCTCTGTGCACACATGCTAATGGTTAACGCTGCTTGTTGCTTCCTTGGCTTTGCTGAATGATACGTCCCCTGGCGCCCGCCCGTACGCGGCAGCGGAGGAATAAAAGCCCGGCCCTGCTGATGTGCTGTTGGAGCAGCTTGTGCCTGGCAGAGGGATGGGAAGGGGTTTGGAGGCACGCGGGTCCCAGGGGAGCGGGTAGGGGGCTCGGGTGGGATATGGGAAAGCTGTTTGCATTTTTGCATGTGTTTCAGGCTGCGGGGAGGGCTGAGGGCTGGCCCATTTTCCCATGGCACAGGCTGGGCTCCGGGGCAGGCACGTCTCTTGAGCCAGGCATCCTCAGCTTGCCCTGTCTGTCACCAAAGCGTGAGCAGCTCCTCCAGTTCAGACACACAAATTATCCTCCCCTCTCTGAAAGACAGGGCTTTCTGGGCCTCGTGAGGCTCAGCAATGGCTGTGGCCGGGTCCAGCGGGACCCGCTGCCTGGAGGCTCGTTAGGGCGACGCGTGCGGATTTGTGGATGCGCGCTAATTGCGTGCTTAATGGCCGGTGTGTTACAGAGGGGCTAGGGAGGGGCAGCCGTGATCTAGGTCTGGTTTAATAAGGCACGTCATGTGGCTCGTTTAATAATAATAAAAGCAAGGGAGAAAAAGCTCTGAGTACCTTACGGTGCTCTGCGGTGGAGCTGAAGGGCAGAGGGCTTGCAGGGAGGCTCATGCAGGGCTTCCCTGTGCTGTGCCACCCTGGTGCACGACAGATGGATCCGTGGGAGGGACAAGCCTGTGACATTCCTGGGGATGAATTTACAGAGGGTAGGCCATTGCACCATAAGTACATGCTTATACACACGTGCATGTGTGGTGTCGCTGAGGGGGTACCCCCAAAAATCCCACAAGGTCAGGCAGTGGGGCTGCCCATGCCTGCTGGCTCACAGGCACAAGGTATGGCTGTGATGCTCATGGGGTGCATCACACCCCAACCAGGTACGACTGAGGGGCTGGGGAACCCACGGCAGGGAAAAAAGAGCCTCTGGCCTCGTCGTTGATGCAGGGGAAGCAATGCATGACCACGTCAGGGAGCAGCAGGAGAGCGAGCCTGCAGCAGAGCACTCGTGGCAGCGTAAATAGAAATACTTCTTGGGCTCTTGTGCAGCAATGATATATCTTGTTTCTATTGACTTTTCTTAAACCTCTAAAATACATTGTAGATTGATCTACAAATCTGCAAAAAGCACCTCTTTTTTTTTTTTTTTTTTTTCCAAGTCTAAAGCAATTTTCTGCCTGCTCCTTGTGGTTGGCTCTGAGCAGACACATGTTCTCTTGTCCTCTTTGGGGCTGGCACGCTGCCACGATAGTAGGAAGTTTAGTAATACTTGAGCTGGATCGATGCAAGCCCATTATCTGTGCTGCCTGGGACTCGGCAGAGAGGGGAAGAAAAAAAAAAATGCTCTCCCCAAACGCATCAAAGCCCCGCGATAAGGACAGGCGGCGGAGCACTATTTATAGATGGACAGATGTCTTGCCAAAGCTCTGGTGCTGTCGCTTGGTTATGCAGTTGGGGAGTGTTTAGTGGCACTTGTCAGAGGTCTGAAGAGGAATCTGTTCTCCCTTCTGGCTGAGGTGGATCCCTCCGGCAGCCCACGGTGCTGCTGCTTCTGCTGGCTCGGTTGCCTGTGGGCTTTGTCCTTCCTCTGAAGAGGGACCTGCCTAAAAGGTGGGAAGAATGCCACTGCTCCCCTGCTTGTGGGCCCTCGAGATGGGGAGAAGCTTCTCCTTGCATCCAGTGGGAGCCTTTCCTTTCAGCTTCACCCCGCTGCCTCTCCTTCTGTCGCCACACATCGCTGTCAAGAGCCCAGTTCGGTCTTCTCAATAGCTCCCCCAGCCAACTCAGCGACCTCTGATAGATTTTCTCTGCTTAGCATCTTGTGCCGGGGCTCCCCGAACAAGGAGCAGTATTACAAGGTGGCACAACACATGATGCCATGGTGGTGGGCTGGAGTTTTTGCAGCAAGTGCTATTTAAATTTTTTTATTTTTATTTTTTTCAAGCTTCAGTGGCTTGTGGGCAGGTTTGGGGGCCGAGACCTGATTCTGTATTTCAACCCATCCTCTCGATCAGCTGCCTCATTCCTGAGCCTGGGAGGAGGGAGGCTTCTCCTCCCCGCGGTGTCCATAATGTGTTCACCTGCACGGTTTCTGCAGAGCGCTCCGAGCATCCCCTGCTCTCCGCTCGGTGTTAGCCTGTCTCCAGGGTGCTGCTTCGCTCTGCCCATATATTCCTTTGACGAGTGGGGAAGACAGGAAGCAGATACCTTTGTAACAAAACCACATATGGGCTTTCAACTGGTGATGACACTTCCCTAAGCTATCTGTCTTGGGAATGTTCATTCTCGGGGTTGTTTATATTCGCAGGCATGTTACTTAGCTGCTCAGGTGGGCCATAGATGTCCAGAAAGATGTCAGTGTCAGGAGGAGGCTTTAATGCAAGGCGTTCTGCTATTTGGGTGGCAGGTGAGACCCTGATGGCTGTGGCAGAGGGATGGCTTTTGGGGTTTGGCACAGGAGCTGGGGCAAGAGGCAACCGGAGTGCTGGAGGTGGCTTTTTGCTGCTCAGCTGCAGCGTGACCGTGACAATCATTCGGCAGATGAGGGCTCTAATGGAGGCAAACAGTGTTTTCCAATTAAAAGAAGCAACCATCAGCAGCAGGGGCAGCACTCCCTCTGAAAACACGTGTACTCAGCTCAGGATCTCAGCTCCTGGAGTTAAATGTGGGATGCTCTGCCCCGTAGAGCAGTGTCACCCCTCGTGGTGACACAGATGTGGGGCACATCTGGTGTGGGAGCTGCCCATTGAGCCTGGGCTCTGTGCAAAGCAGGGACCCACTGCCTTGCTCCATGTCCTCGCAGGTCCCCTCTTCTGCAAGGGGAAGGGGTGCTGGTGGGGACCCACTTTTTTTTTTTGACAGCTCCAAGCAGCCAGTGCCAGGGACCACTCTGCTCCAGGGCAATTTACAACACACACCAGCCCCTCGGCATTCATTACAGCCCCTAACGAGGACGGCTCAGTGCTGCCCTTCACTAAGATCAAATTGCTGGCTCTTTTTTTTTTTTTATCTTCCCCTTGCCCTAAATCGTTGCGCTTACATAAAAAAAAAAAAAAAAAGGAGGGGCACGCACGTGGGGCCTGCACAATTTATGGATCAGAGATTTATATGCCGCTGGGATGCTGTATTTTTTCCCCACAGTGACACTTTATTGCCACAAATTACCAAACAGGCAAGGTTACGCGAGTGACAGCAGGCAGGGCCATAAAGGACAGGAACAAACGGCAGCAGGAGGAGTACCCAGAGGAGAGGGGGGTGGGGGGGGGGAGGCTGGGCACGAGGCAGAAATAAAGCGAGGCGGGAGGCGGGCACGCTTCAGAAACCAGCGAGCTGCGTGGGCGAAGCCTGGGAAATCGGCGTGCCACCTCCACACGTGTGCCTGCACCTCCAGCGGCACGGGTGTGCCACGGGGCTGGGGCAGCAGCACGCTCCCAGCCTGCTGGTCGGGCACGTGTCTGGGTGGAGATGCTGTAAAACCTAGATTTCCACCCCTCCTGAGCTGCTGCGTGCTTCTGTGGGGTGCGTTTTTCTGGGGGAATGGCAGGGATTTAGCAGGCGAGGGCCTTTTTTTCCTTGTCCTAGGTGCTGGTAACTGCAGGGAGAAGCATCCTTACAAAGTAAGACTTCATCTCCCTTTGAAGTGTGCTCCATCCCGAGCCTGAAGGGCATTGGGGGGTGGTCTCTGCACTTAGCTATACGCCAGCAAACAGCAAAAACCTCCCATAACTGCTGTCATATGGAGCAAACCCAGCCGGCTCCTCCGAGGTGTGCAGCAGACCTTTTGTCAAAGCTCCCTTCTGCCCAGGGCTGCTGAATCCCAGCTCAAGCATCATCAGCAGCATCCCAGGCATGCCCTTTGATGGGACAGGAAGCTCGCTTCTGCCTATCTTATATATCCTATAATATTTTTAATATACTCACTGCTGCCTGGGGAAGACGGGTGGTGCACATCATCCCTTGGCCGGAGTGGTGCGAGCGCCCGCGGCAGCCCCGCTGCGCCACGCTTCGGTTCAGCGCCTCCGTCTGCGCCCACTCGCCCAAAGTTAGATCAGCTTAACTTCAAACGAACGTGGAAACTGAAAGGCTCGGGAGCAGCGAGGTATTAAGGCTGCCTTTGAGCCGGGGATGCGACTCGGTGCTGCCGGGAAGCTGTCACTCCATTGTTCTTGCAACAAAACTCTACCGGCGGCGGCGAGGAGAGAGATGCAGAGGCTCTGGAGCCAGAGACAAAAATGCTTTTAACAGGAATAAATGTGCTGCTACAGCCCTGGGGCACGCTACGACAGCCCAAGGGGGAGCATCACTGTGTGCTGCCCTGCCTGGCAGTGAGGCAGGGGCTCGGCTTGCCCTTGCACCACCATGGGCTGTTTTATGGGGCAATTCGACGTGTGTATTCCTGTGCTGGTTAAAATAAAAGTATATCTATTCCCCCGAATTCCAGCGCTGTAAGCCAGGTATTTAATCTTGCTTGAAAGGAGCATCTCTAACCTACACGGGGCATCGCAAGCAATGGTAAGCAATCAATAGGCTAAATCCTGAGGTCTCCTGCCCAGACTTTGCTGGAGTAAAGGTTGACGAAGTGCTGAGTAGTTACTCGGGGTTTCAGCCCCGTGCTGAGGGCAGGAGAAGTGACTGACAGGTTTATTGATGATGTGTTTCTCTATGAATCCAGTTTGTTACTCATGAATGCTCATTTGAGCATAAATCCTGCCTGGGCGGCTCAGCAGATAGCTTCTCCTAAAGCAGAGCTGGGCAGAAAGGTTTCAGATGAATCTCATATTTGGTGAAAAATAGCTTTGGATTAACAGGAATAGCTTGTGTTTCTGTGTTGTGTTTGGCAAATAGCCTCAGCTGAAGAAAGTAAAAGCCCACTTGTGAAAAAGATCAAGCGCTGGGTTTTGACACAGTGTTTAGATCTCATTTCAAACCGGTTTTAGGTTTTCTTCCACAATCAAAAAGCCAGACAGGCTTCAGAAGATCCCTCCGAAACCCTTTTTTTTTTTTTTTTTTTTTCCTCACCCTCCATGCGTGGCTTCTGCGGTGGCGGGGGGGAGCCTGGCACTTCTTGCAGGGCTCGCCGTGAACCATCACTGCTTTTATTTTCTGCGAGGGCTCAGCCTGGGGTTTTGTTCGGTGACACTCATCTGCGGGCTGAACCATGTTGGACTGCCAAGGGCCACTTTCTTACTAGCTGAGGGAAATAAATCCTGCTCTCCCTGCCACCCCCGTGCCTCGTTTTTGCCCGGCTGTGTCGATTCTTTGCGTTGTGCCCGGCTGGGGCTTCGCTACCTCAGCCACCGCTCCCCTCGCCTGCGCTCATAGTAGGTGCTGTAGGAAATCGCTCAGACAGATTTGTGCGTGTGTGTATGCCTCCGTAAGTATTTCCCATTAATTAATGGAGGCTGGAGTCTGTCGTCTGTAACGAGTGCTCACTGGCGGGTGATAAATCGCTTGTATGACAAGGTGGCAGGGAGGGCTGGGCGAGCCGCTGATGTCAGCGCGAGGGCTGGGAGCAGGGGCCAGCGCCAGTCAGTACCTGGGTGAGAAGAGGGGTGAAGAAAAGGCCAACAGCCACGTTTCTGCTTGCGAGAAGAGGAGGAAGGGGTTTGTGCCATACCGGCTACCCTGGCCCCATGGGGATGCCAGCTGGAGCTTGGACAACTGAGCAGAGACCTCGTGCTCTGCTCCCAGCCAGCGCTGTGCTGGGGTTTTGCTGCTGCCCTGTCCCCAAAAAAGGACCCTGGTGCCAGTGTCTGGGTTTTGTGCTCCAGCAGTGCCACCTCTGCCTTCCCCCAAACCCTTGTCAGAGTGCATCACAGCGATGCCACTACTAAATCTCACCAGCATGCCCTGTCCTCTGGCATTACCATCTGAGCAGTGGCACAAGGCTTGGCTGGGTGCGTCCCTGCAGGGCTGATGCTTTTGGTGTCCTTAAGGCACTGCTCCTTTCCCAAGGATGGTTTGGGTGCCTTGTTGCAGGGCAGCGTGAGGCTGGTCCTTATGGACGTGCTGGAGCACAGAGCAGGGATTGATGGAGCTGAGCTCCTGGTGCTCACAGCCTGTTGGGTCGTAGCCAAGCGCATCCTCTATTAGCCCAAAGTTTGTAAGCTAAAGCACTGCCCTGTGCAGCACATTGATCCAAGGGAAATGGTGCTGGCACCAAAATCTGCAGCCTCCAGTAAAGCAGACACGGGCCAAAAGACACTGAACCTTGCTCCATCCCAGAGGGAGTAATCTTTGCTGCATCACTCTGGACCACACCGTGCAAGTTACGCACCACTGATCCATCTCTTTTTTTGCCCAGGGCTATGAAGGTGAGGTTTCATTGTCTATTGTGCTCATCAGGCCTCCAGCAGTAGGAGCAGGGATGCTGCTTGGAGAGGCAGGGTGGGTCCTGGGCACCCTGTGACCCTCCTGCCTGGTGACCCCTGCCCCGGGACCTGCCCATCCTGCGAGGATGTAGGGGGGGAGCAGTCTGCCTCTGCTGGGGAACTGAATTATCTGCTTCCCCAAGTGGGGAAAATAATAATAATTAAAAAAAAAAAAGTGCCTTCCACTAGGTCATGAGCCATTACCTCGAGGGGCCCTTCATCAGCTGATGAATTCTACTTAATAAAATAAATACTGAGAGAAAATGTAATTGGATTTCATTTATTACCCAGTTCCGCCTAGCAGCCCCAGATTATACAAAAGCAATTAGAGAAAGCTCTCCATTAATAGCTATCTTCAAGCCGCCCAATGGGCTCATTCCATCAAACCTTCTGGCTCGTGTAATTTCCTTTCTTGGAGCTGGCTCCTGGCTGGGGGAGGGATGCGGGGTGCGCAGCGCCATTGCCAGCGGCCTGTAAACAACAGCAGCCCTGTCTCCATCATCCTCCCGGCTGCCTGGCTCTGCCGGAGGCTCTCCTGGCTTGGGGAGAGAAGCCAGGGCACCTGGGTGGGTTGGCTGAGGACTAGGGCTTGGTTGTGCCTTCCCTGCGCTGGGAGCATCCTTCTGCTTGGCAGAGCTATGCGGTCAGTCTGTCCGGCCTGGCAGCAGGTATCTGGAGTCCTGCAGGGCAGTCGGATGTAATCCCATCCCTCTGGGGATGCAGCTGCTCCTCTCCAGTTCTGATTTTCATCCTAGTGGCACTGGCTTGCACGGCAGCTCCTCTCTGCCAGCCTGCGGGATGCAGGTGAGCATCCCTGCCTTTTGCTGGGATGGCGAGGAGGAAGGTGCTGAGGATGCCCAGGGCAATGTGCTGAGCTCAGGCAGAGGAGAAGAGCTCGTAGCATCCCTCTGCAGGCCTTGTGATAACCTGGGGAAGTAAGTTTGAGGTGTGCCAGATAGCAAGGGCAGATCATGGCACTTGCCTCATCACCTTGTTCCTCCTGAAGAGGTTTTGAATTTGGTCCCCTTGCAGGGTGGAGGAGGATGCGAGGCTCTGAGAGCTGGGCATGCTCTGGGCTCCCACCTCGAGGTGGCAGGACCCGTGTGTCCCCCACACCCTGGGGAGAAGCCAGCGCTGCTGCTCAGCTCCCATCACTGAGCTGACACTGGACCAAATCCGTGGGGCTCATCAGGGATGCGCCAGCCCCCAGTGAGCGTGGGATCCTGCAGCGGGCATCTTTGGACTCCCCTCTATAGTGAACTCTTTGTCCCTTCTCTTCTGCATTTCCCAGCTCACCTCCTCATCCCTTCTGTGCCTCTTCACCCTGAACACGGGCTGCAGGCAAGAGGAGCAGCACGGGTGCTCGTGGCTGGGAAGGAGCTGATGCTGATTCAGACAAGTGGCAGCAGGAGGAATAATGCAAGCGGAAAGGCACGGGCAGCTGGGGAGGGGTGGCCAGGCTGCCTGGCTCTTCATCTTCATTACCAGGCTTGTGGCTGTGGCCTGGCCTCCGTGCCTTGTGCTGGAGAGGGAGGGATGGTCAGCGAGCAGGGGGGCACAGGGAGGGTTTTGTTGGCTGGTGGCAGGTCGGTCCCTGCTGTGTGGTGAGGTGGAGCCAGGCAGAAGGGGTCAGTTTCTTAGGGGAAATGGGCATGGGACTAGACAGATACGGGATGGTGCCCCTAAATTTGCCCCTGAAAAGGGGCAAATGGGGATGCTCTCGCTGATGTGCCCTCAGGATGTACCTTGTAAATGCAAGGTGTCTGTTCGTGCTGGGTGATCTGCAGAAAGGGGGATGGATGTTGGAGAGCACAGAGAGCATCTGGAGGGGGATGCTGGAAAGCACGAGAGGGGATGTGGTTGAGACCTGTAAAAGGGCAGGGGTGGGGGGTTTGTCTCGGCTGCTGAGATGGATGATGGCATGGGGCCACCTTGCTGCAGAGAGGGAAAAGGTGGAGCAGGAGGTGGTGAAATTGCTGGGCTGAGAAGAGGGCTGAGGTGTGGAAGAAGTGGGGGAGATCTTCCCAGCAGGAAGGGAGGGAGGTGGAAGGATCAAGCACGAGCTGCTGGGCTGGAAACGCAAGGGAGTGGTGGAGGAGGACCTGGCTGGATGCATCTTGCCTGGCTGGTGAGCTTCTCCTTGCTGTCACTCGGCTGCTTTTTCTCTCCTGGCATGCTGATAGCTAATGCACCTGCTTGCTGAAAGCCTGGGAAGCTTTCCTCGCTTTGCAGGCAGCCAGGCTCCTCTGGCCTGGCACAGGAGGGTCTGGGGGTGATGCTGAGCTCAGCTCTGCGATGGCAGGACAGGCTCTGGAAGAGGCAAATCCACCCTCCAGGAAAGAGGGCATCTTCTCAGAGCTGTTTTTCCAAGCCAGACAAACGCAGTGACCACGTGAAACCTTCCTTTTTCATCTCGTTGTTTATTATTTTGTTCACAGAGGGCCTTTATTTATACCCCCTTAACATCCGTGCCGTTAAAGCAGCCTTATTAGGATGCTGCCCTTCACCAAGGAACTCTGCTCTCGAAAAAGAGCATTAAAGATTCAACAAATAGCTGAGAATTGGGATTGATCCTAACCTCCCATAAATGGGAGTACCTTCCCCCATTAATCAGCCTTGGTTTTCACTTACAGGATGATGGCCTCAGTGCTACACTTCTTCAGGACTAAAAGCACGTTAAATATTTATCACAGCTGAGTATTCACTTCCCCCTCTATCGCCAACTGAGCTCTGCTGCACAAGCCTGCATTGGCTTGACAGGTTGCGTAGCGAGGTGGCATGCCATTAGGAAACCTCTTGTGCCAGCATGCTTCAGTCATTTGCTGCGCTAAGCACGGAGAAATGGTGGCATCTCTCATCTTGAAGCATGGTCAGCATGGGACTGTATTATAAAGTCCCGCTGCCTGCATTTGCACGGGTAGATTTAATATGCTTGGGTTTGCTCTCAAGCAGAAGCTGGTGGCGGTGCGTGCTCAGCATCCACGCTCCTCCACAGCTCCTTTAACCTCCAAAACGGGACGATAGCCTCCAGATCCCTCAGTGGGAGCAGCTCCTGTGTGTGCTAGGGCTTTGCCCCGTGCCAAGGACAGTTCAGAGCGCATTGCCCTTTGCACTGCACTGCCAGGAAAGCAGCTCCCCGCGCTGCTTTGCTTACGGCTGTGTGCGCAGCCCCGGTGCCATCCTCCTGCTCTGAAGGATGCCGGCAGTGCTGTGTGCTTTCCTGGCGCTCTGGGAGGAAGCTTTTAGTGCCTCGAGAGGCTTGAAATGCCGGCAGGGTGTTTAGTGGTCCAGTTGGTCTAAACATATGCACGAACGTCCTTGATAATTGTGCCAGGTGTGTCGTAGCGTTTCAGGGAGAGGCTATTTTAGGAGCATCGCTGAAAGCTGTCTTTTCTTTTTTGCTCTCCGAGCATCTCTCAAAAGGCAGCTCCAACTTCAGGAGTTGCTGAGATCCTCACAGGTTGGAAAAACCGGGGGCAGCTCAATACCTGTGCCCTCGGGCACTGCTGCAGGCGAGCTTTGAGCCCTGCGTGGTGCCCCTGCTTTAGCTGGTGAGGAAGAGCTCCCCGCGATGCTGCAGGGAGTTTTGCCTCTCCTTGAGGCACACTGCACACGGACAACCCCTGGGTTAGTGCTTTCCCTTGTGGGGTTGGCATCGTGGTGATGCATCTCCCCTGTGTCCAGATCCCCCATTCTGCCTGTGGTTTGAGTGGCCGGTGTGTGCAGCCTCGTTAGAGCCGTTTACACGTACGGGCGCACAATGTGTTTCATTATCCCTGTATCAAACTTGTTTTGCTGCTGTCACGCACCAGGAAAGTTAAACACGTCTGATCAAAGGCATGTAAACACAGCTTCAAAACAAATGCCCTCGAGCCCTGCCAAAAGCGCAGAGCTGTCTCTGAGCAAGCCCCATCTCCCGTTCCCACATGTGCGCCTCCTCCCGCTCCTTCTCCGAGGTTCCTGAGAGCTGCCTTGGTGGCAGTGGGACTGCTTGTCATCCTGCCCAGCAAGTGTGGCCCCAGGGTGTCACTGTGGGGCTGGGGACAGCCTGTATCCCCCACTGGAGACGGGTGAGTTGAAGCTTGCACCCCTGGCTCAGGGTCTGTGATGGCACAAGATCACCCGTGAAATTGGGAGATTGCTAAAAGGCAGGGGATTTTCACATCCTTATGTGCTGGGCTGCTACGTGCTGTCAGTCTGTGTAGTTGCAGACAAGTTTTCATTTTATTCCAGCCTCCAGGAGGACTAGATGTGTGCCTTAAATGGGGACGGAAATTTTGGGGATTTTGCAGGCTCCAAAGCAGGTGTTTTTAGAAAACACTAGCTCGCTTGGAATTTGCCAAAATCCTATTCACTGCTCGGCTATGAGCACAAACAGAGAATAGTTTGGGAATTCATGAGCTTGTGAACTGACCCCGACACTGGCAACGAGTTGCCCAAGGTCTTTGCCAAGTGCCTTTGAATAATGGACGTGTCAGAACCAGATGGGGTTGCAAATGTTGGGTTGTTAGTGCCCGCTGCCCATGCCAAGCTGCTCCGTGCCTGCCTGCGGGGCTCGTCCCCCGAGCCAGCACTCGGGAAGGTGCATTCCTCCCGGCCGGGTTGGCAGTGCCACGAGTCCCCCTCAAAGCACCCAGCTGTGCTGGCGGGGTGGATAAAACTGCAATCATCCACCCACCGTGGTGCTGGACGGTCCGGGCAGGCTGCGAAGTGCCCTGCAGGCAGTGGGGACGTGGTCAGAGGTTAATGATGGTGTCAGCCTTCATAAATCATCCCTAATGAGGCTTGGGAAATCGTTGGTTTGGAGCCTGCGATGTGCGGCTGGGCTGAGTTGTCTTTCCTTTGCTTCGGACTTGGTTCCCGGTCAGGTTTTTAGGGTTATTACGGGGGAAACCTTGGTGTGGCTAGAGGTGCTGGAGGCTTTCCCACCACTTTGGGTAATGAGTGGTTCTGGGCTCTGCCTGCACCCCAATTCTGGGCAATGGTTGGCTTATTTACTAGAGACTAAATACGTTTTTCTACGGTTTTTGTCCCCACAAAGGTATCTCATGCCTCCGTAGGGCAATAGAAATCTCAGGCTGGAAGGCATTGCCCAGGTCTTGGTTCAAAGGAGCAGGCTGTGAGGGAATCTGGATTACATGGCACTATGGTGCTGGGGTCAGGCTGGATGTGCCTGAGCCATGGGACAGCCAAAAGGCCGTGGGACCCTCTCTGGAGGTGCCATCCCACCTTGTCGCGGGGACCATGGTGCGGGGACAGCCACAAGTCAGAACAATTTGCCTGGGGGAAAACCATCACTTGCTTGGGATGGTGGGACCCCAAATAAGATGCTAGGTGGGGAGAAGAAGAAGGAGGAGGTCACCGGGATCCCCCACAAAAGCCACCTCTGAGGCTGGCAGCGGTGGGCTGCTCCGGACCGTGTGTGGTCCCCGTGAAAGCTGACAGCCACCGGGATGCTGGGAGGAGCGCAAGGCGCATACAGTGAATATTCCCGTATTATTTATAAAGTACTGCCATGGCCCTGGAAGTGTTGGGACTCTCAGAAAAGCTGCAGGAATGCACTAATTAAAGAACACAATGGGAATGTAAATTCGGAAAGCTCCCCAGGGGGAAGCGGCGCTGGGGGGGAGCTAATTTGCCAGTCCCCGCTCCTCCCCTGCAAGCTGGCTGAGACACTGGAGCAATTAAAGAGGAATTTGAGTGTTAAATATAATCTGGAATTGTGTTTTTGGCTTTTTTTGTAATTGGTTTATTTTTCTCTTGGGTAACTGTGTTTCCAATTCTGTAATCGGGACTTTAACCCTCTGTTCTGCTAGAACAAGGGCTCGGTCTGGGGGGGCACCGGGTCAGGGCCGCTCAGATTTGGCAAGAGATGTCCCCTGCCTTTGATGTAATATACGGCTTGTCAGAACTGTCTCCTGAAATCAGTCCTAAGAAAACAGATTTGTTTGTTTGTTTGTTTTTGCCTGCCCATTTCTCTTCTGCATGGTCTGGCTCCCTCTTTTGTGCTGTTTTGACTTGTCTTGCCCTGTTCAGGAAATACGTGTGTTTCGTGTCGTTTGATCTGTGGCCAGGAGCTTTGACTCAGGATAGTGACTGCAACGTATTTGTCTTTTTATTTTATTCTAATTTAATTTTATTTTATTAATAAATTTTATACACTCCTGGGTGACAAAACAACCTAGGAGACTCCATTAGGGATCTGAGGTAAAATAAAGACATGCTCAGCCTCTGGTGGTTATCAAGGGAAGCTATCAGCTCACATCTCACTTGGCATTGATGGTTTGGGTCAACCATGTTCTCATGGCTGTATTTGCAGTTGAGCAGAGTTTGTGTTTTGGGGGGTTGGCTTTTTTTTATTTTTCAGTTTTCATCATCTCGAGCTGACCCTTTAAAGCGTTTTGTGTTGAAAGGTATCTCCAAAGCTTGCAAAATGGCTTGGAAAGAAAAGCTGCTGTGATTGCTGCTGGGTTTTCCTGTGATGGTTTGGTTGTTGGATCATTCTAAGATGGTGCACGTCATGGAAATAGGGAAGGAAATGGAAATAGGCAGGAAATAACACGTTGCAGGGTCTTCTCTGTTTTTTATATTTCTGATTCACTTAAATATTTAGGATATTTTTTCCATCTGCATTAGTTGCCAGAGATTCCCATCCCTTGCAATCTCCTATTTGGGGAGGTGGAAGAGGGCTCTCCAAGCTGAGACTCTTGAAAACACGATCTGTGCACTTGAAAACACATCCATGTGTGACATGAGTACCCTCAGAGTGCTGGGACTTTGTGTGGCTGTGGGTGCTGCCTGCACTGACGCGCTCAGTGCTTCATCCTACGATAGCATCCTTGGTCCTAACCCTGCAGCAGTTGAATTCAGTCTCCCCAGCGTGTTCCCCCCTGCCTGGGGATTTCCCGTGGTTCCCCGTCCCCTCTCTGCATCTGGATCCAATCTCTGCACGTGATGAGAAGTCGCCCCGAGCCCAGGACCCTGCTGCTGCCACCGTTGCCCCTCTCCTGCAGCACAGGAACGGGCTCGGGGGTTTGGTGGTGTCAGGAGGTCCCCGCCGGGAACCAGAGATTGCCCAGCAGTTCCCCTGGATTTATTGTCATTAGTTCTGGTTTATTTCTCTGAAAATAAATGCTGATTTGAAGTAGCACAAAAATATGGGAGGAAACAGTCTGAGGGAGGCTGCGGAAATAAAGGTTTAGAGATCTCGGTGGGTCCCCCCTCCTCCTCTTTGCTCCCACCTCTGAAAAACACAGGACTATAAACCCTTCTGTCTTTATTTACTGTAGGGCCTACAGACTCCTTCCATCGCCCACACTGGACAATCTGGGGAGGCAAACTAGCAGAAAAACAGAGTTTTCCATGCATTTGGAGGTGGGGAGGGCAGAGCTGGGAGCACCTTCACCCTTCCCCGGGCTGGAAGCTGTTGAGGAGCCCCAGAGCAAAGCCCGCGCCTCCCAGGTCACTGGCCAGAGCTTTCTCTTCCTCTCCTGCCTGCAGCGCCAGGGAAGGTCTTTTGGGGACCGGGCTGGGACCTGCCAACACTCGGGTTCACGTCCAGGCTCCGACACGGCGTTTTCCTGTGCGACCTCCGGCCAGCCTGCCCCGAGGCATCCCGCTCCCCCCCGGCTCCGGCGCGGATAATTCTCCCTTCCTCTCTCCCTCACCATCTGAAGTTAGTTTCCTCTAGATGACAGGGGTCAGGAGGACTCGGGTGCTGAAAGATCAGCATGTGCTTTCCTGGATCGGGGCCTCGCATTCCTCCTGCGCGTCCAACTGGATGCTGGACCCCTCCTGGGCTGCTGCGCCGGGTTGTGCAATGCCGGACGCTCGTCCAGGCCCCTGGGATTGCTTCGGGACGGAGCTGGTTGATGGCTTCTCTGTCACCCGGGGTGATTTAAGAGAGGGCAGCAGCCTGCACTGCCTCTGCTAGAAGCTCTGGGCTTGGTGTGGGAGAAGGGTCTGGGCTTGCTGTCCTGGTCCGTGCGCTGCTGCTGCCTGGGCTCGCGTGGCTTTTTGGGGGGATGCCGTGATGGGGGATGAGACCGAAGCTGCAGCAGCATCCTGCACCGTGCCACGTGGGGCTGCGCTGGCCCGCGGTCCCTGCAGCAGCTTTTCTGTTGGCAGGAAAGCTAGATTTGATCACACGGATAAATGCAAGATTTAAAACAGAGGAGCAAACTCTGTGGGCTGGGCTGGGCTGACGGTGACTGTCGGTGCTCGGTCCTATCCCCAGCCAACACATTTAACGCACTGGTCTGGGACGGCAGCTCGAGTCTCTGCCCTGCTGAGACAGTGCTCATCCTTGTCTCTGGGCTGGGAAAAAGCTTCTGACAGGATCTTGGAGGGGGCCAAGGTAAGTCACATCCTCGTCGGGCTGTTTGCGTAGCTGTGGGTGCTCGTGATTGCTCCGACAGCTCCACCTTTCCCTTTTGCCAACACCCAGGTCAGGCATCCCTCCGCGCTGAGGAGTGGGCACCCATTTCTTGGGGTGACCCTGGGTGCAGGAGCCCAGCTCGTGCCATGCTGGCCACGTCCCTGATGGCAACACGATGGAGCACGCGGCAGCTCCGGGCTGTGCTTTTTGGGGTGCGCCAGCGACCCACAGCCCCAGTGCTCCCACCTTGGCCACGTCCCCTCCTGCTCGCCAGCTCCAGCCCCAGCCCCACCACCCCCGGGTGCTGACAGCCCCAGGCACAGAGCACAGAGCCTCTGCCGTCACCCAGCCCTTTGTTCGCTCGACCGCCAGCCCTGCGCTGCATGCGTTTTGTTATGGTGCCTCTGAGACACTGACAACCTGCTGACATCCACATTTATTTTATTTTTATTTAGTTTTGCTCCGCTGCCTCCGTCACCCCGAACCCCGGCACCGAGTCCAACTCCCCGTTAGCGGTTACTTGACATCTCACCGCTTCCTGCTGCTCCGAGGAGCTTTGCAGAGAGCTTTAAGGCTGCCCCTGTGTGTCCTCAGACAGGCAGAGCATCAAACCTCGTGCAGACAGCACACCGGGGCAGCTGCCTGTGCCGGCCCAGGGATTTACTACAGACGGTTTGTTTTCCCAAGGAAGTTAGTTTCCAAGATAGCATCTGGTTTTTATGAGGTCTGATCAAATAAGGTGGTATGTGTATGAGTGTGTGTGGTGTGCGTGTGTGGGGGGGGTGTTTTTATGTTTGTACGCCTGTTTTTAAAGTTTTATAAATAGCGGCGTGATGAGTTGCTTGACTCCTTTCAAAACTGCATCTCTTGTGGCCATGATTTTGCTGAAATTATTACTGAATCCTGAAAGCAAGCCGTATCTCTGACCCGAGCAAAGGGCTGTGTGGCTACTCATACCTTGCAACCCATTAGCATTGGCAGGAGGTACTGTTATTTTCAACACCGATGCAGAATTATTCTTTTGGTGCCTTGCCCATGGCATGAGAAGCAGTCAGCCGTGGAGGTTATGGGTGAAAAACAGATAATTTTGCAAGCAACTTGTTGGCCCATTGAAGCTATTCAGCAAATAGTAACAGAGCCGTAATGTGTTCTTGGGGGCTTGTGCTCACTTTGCAAATAATTTGCCTGGAATAAAAAAGGTTAGAGGTTTGAATGTGCTTTTGTAGGCAAAGCTGCGGAGAGAAGCTGCGTGCAAGTTTCCAAAGGGGCTCTGGGCTTTCATCGGTGTGCAGCGAGTCCTACGTGGAGGAAATGGTAAAAAAAGGACCAGAGGGAAACTTGCTGTGGAGATGATTCTGCTTGTGTTTGTTTCTTTTAAAGCTCCGGTTGAAAGGAAGAAAAAGAGAAATGAAAGCACAACTCTCTGGTGTTGCCTTTAGGAGGGATTTCTTGGCAGAAAATTTGAGAGGGGAGGAAAAATCACCAAAAAAATAGCGTAGTAGGAGAAGATGGGACTCTATCTGCGGCCCGCTCATTAATGGGTGATTAATAAGTGATGTGCTAATGGCGCGTGGGGACCTGGTTATTTGTGTCTTCCCATCTGGGTAGGTTTAGAAGTGTCTACACAGCCATCTCATCTCATCTATATTTCAATGCCATCATCTCCCCTCTTCCTTCTTTCTTCCTTCCTCCACGTGCATCACTTTCACTCCCCCTACCCCGGACGGGGCAGGCGCGGGGTTCATCTCCTCCGGATCCCACCGGTGCTTCGGCCAACCCTGCCATCCCCGGGATAAAGCCATCCCAGCAGGACCTGCCCTCCTGCTGCCTTTTGGAGCTGCTCCCCTCTCCCCCCAGCCGGCTCCTCGGGATGCCAGCGGTTAATCCCCTCTCCCGCGGAGCCCACCCTGCCGACAGGGATAACGCCGCGGCGCAGCCGCCCCTCGGCACATCCCCGGCTCCGGGATTTGTTTTTCATTTCCGCTCTCTCCTCTCGCCCCCCTCTTGGAGAGGCGAGGGTTTGGCAGCAGATCCTGTCGCCCCCTTTGCTTTCCTGCAGAGGATCACGTCTTGGGGGTGTTGTGTTAGCGGCGACGGGGGGCTGAGACGAAGCTGCTGGATGTCTTCTCAGGGAAGGCATTAAAAGCAAATCTGCGCCTTCTCCCTCCTCGCTGCTCCTCTGGGGACCACCACCACGCTTCCCCAGCTCCCTCTCTTTTTTTTTTTTTTTGCTGTCCTGTGCACTTCATTTTTTCTCACAAATCATTTTTGTATTTCTGAAAACTGGTACAGGACAGGGAGGCGAAATGCCAACCCTGCGGGACAGACAGGCAGCGTAGTCGGTATTTGCACTGCTTTAGAACAAGCCAGCATCAGCTGGATCCAGGCTTTTCTTTGCAATATCAGAAAAGCAATGCCTAGGTGCAAGAGAAATGCCTCTTGTTGGGATATGGGATTAGCGGCTGATTTAGCATCCACACCCAGACCTCGTCTCTCAGCTAAGCCAGCAGCCCGGTGTCATTGCATTCATTTCTGGTTAGGTACCAGGTGTCCTGAAGGCACTTCTGAAACTTGTCCGCGTTATGAGAATATGGTGCTGCATTCTGACACTGGCTTTTATGAAGATCAGAGCGGCTGGTGTTCCACACAATGAATTTCTCCCCTTTCTGCTCTGGGAACGGCCAGGAAGCAGTTTATGTGGAGGGGAGGATTTGGGGACAGGCAGCCTGTGTGCGTGTGTTTATAAGAGAAACGGGAGAGGTAAAGCCTCCTGACAGCATGATAAAGAGCCTAAGAAAATAAAGCCTTGAGCTTTGATTGAAAGCCTGGATGCTGCTTTGCCCAGAAAATGCTACTGGTCGGTGTTTGTGCTGCTGCAAGCTATTTACCCAGTGCCTCCTGCCAGCACGTGTTTACATTGCTCCAGAGCAGCTCGCTTTTACAGCAGGGACCTGCCTGTTCCCTTCTGGCTGTGCCCAGCCCTACCACCTGAGGACGAGTTTTTTTGGGGCATGGGGACATTCAGAGCTCCCAGCTGACGAGCAGCACCAGGTCCCCATAGTGCCAGTGGCTTCCTGCACCAAATCCGCCGCGTGCGTGCTCTTGCCTTGTTCAAAGCCGCCTTTCTGGGACCATTTTGCAAGCTGCGCTGCTCCCATGCACATTTCTTACCTTTAGCTGCAGTGTTTCTGGAAAACAGATGCAAAGTTTTCATGGGAAATTGTTCTAAGGTATTTGCTTAGCTCTGGTCATGTGTGGCGGAGGAGCGCACGGTGCCTTGCGGTGACCCAGGAGTCTCTGCTCAATTATTTGCCCATACAGATAAGAGATAAATGCCTTATGTTGCACACTTGTTTTTCCCAGTCTCTCATTTGGGATGAGGTGAGCATAAGCAGGGATTAGTTTGTTAAGCTGCGACAGTTCATTAAACTTCTCGGACTTTTTCTCTGCGTTTCCTCTCCAGACACTGCTGGTGGCTGAGCCGAGTGTGTGTGCAGATACTGTGTGACAAGACAGGCGGTGGCAATTTTCATGATTTCAGTTTCCAAACACCCTTATCTATTTGCAAAGCCCAGAGAGTGCCTGCAAGAACTGTTGCATTTCAGATACTTCTCTTCCTGAAAGCCTGTGGAAGCTAAGTTCATTTTTCTTGGCTATTTTTTACCTTGAAGCAAGCCTCTTTTTTATTTTTTCATTTTTTGAAAACTCTTGGCTTAGATGTGTAAAACTTGGTGAAATTAATGGGAGCCGTGCCCTGAATCTCCTCTGCAGCTTCTACATTCTCTGACTTGTAAACAAGGAGTCTGGTTTGCAGTGGGCTTTCGACCCACCAGAAGAAAACCCCAGGGTTTGCAGATAAAAGGAGGGATGCTCACAGCTCTGCCCTGTTCCCCTGCTAATGACCAGTTGTGCTAATTGTTGTGCAAAGAGCCTGGCGCTGAGATGGGTCGGATCCTGCGGGCACCTCCTGGGCTTTGCAAGGAGGCCAGGGCTTGCAGCACCCGCTCAGGCTCTAGCAAGGGTTTGGGTGCCCCGTCGGGTAGCCCTGCATGGGAATGTGCTCCCGCTTGTGTTTTCCCAACGTGAAAACTCCTCTTTGAGCAGAAACGATTTGCATGCAAAGCCATGCCGCCCCAAGGCGGGTCTCACCCCGCGCGGAGCACAGAAGGGGCAGCTGAAGGGAAGACGTGTGAGCATCTCTGTGCGGCCACAGAAATCTCATTTGATCCTCTGTGGTGGGAAAGGAAATGGAGCAATAACCCAGGACAGTTTAATAGAGTTGGGGTGAAATACGGCTGTTTTTGTAAGCTGGTCTCTGTGCAGTGAGGGCTCTTTAGCCCGTTTGTTGTGCTTGGCTCTGCTCGGGATGTTGGCACCAGCTGCTCTGCAGGTGCACATGTCTTTGGCAGGAAGGAGCTGGGATTTGGGGATTCGCCTTGGTCGGGCTGGGGGAAAGAGGAAAAAAGCAATGAGAGACGATGTTTGTCTCTTGCAGGAGAGGGAGACGCATCTGTGGGAGGGGGAGCACGCAGCCCGGGTGCAGCTCTCATCCCGGAGCCAGGTCCTCTCCTGGTGGCTCCTTTTCCCTTCCCTGGACCAAGCAGGAGCAGATCCTTTAGGGTCAGGAGCTGCAGAGCCTGGCCGAGGCCAGCTCCTGTGAGAAGTTTGTATAAGCTGAGGGCAGATGAGATGGGGAGTGATAATGAGCATTGCCAACGTGTCCCCAAAATCATGAAAATGATGGCAAGGGGAAACATTTCTAGAGCTGAACCCATAGGGATGCAACTTTGGCTGGCCCCTGGCAGAAAGAATGCGTTTTTGGGGTGTGTGGTTCATGGGAACCAGCACCCCGAAAGGGCAGAGCATGGGTACGAGGTGCCCCCTTTATGCATCCTTGAAGGGTTTTCAGCTGGAGGAGATTTTTGTGTGTCTAATCGGATAAATGCCTGATAAATGTCAGATAAATGTGGCAACGCTTTGGGGTCTTACCAAGTCCAGGAGTGGAGTGGGGCTGGAGCCGGGCACAGGGGGCTTTGCCATCCTTCTCCCCTGGCTTCATCCACTCCAGCTGCCCCAGCCTCCAGGCTCCACACCAGTTTTGGAGAATGGGGGCAATGGAAGCAGACTGGGAGCCCTCCCAGCCCCCAGGTAGGGACCCTTGGGCCCCACAGGGAGAGGAGGAGAGGTGGCTGGCGTCTCCCCCAGCAAAACCCTGCGGCCACGCCAGCAGCAGCAGACCTCCGAGCGCTGGCAGCGACCCAAGGCGTATTTGCTTCCTGCCACCCTTTCAAATTAAGAAAACGATTCATTTTATTTCTTTAATTTTCCAAATGGAAGTGAATTGGCCCTGCTGGCAGGTGCCTGATGGACGTTCCCTGCCACCTCCCGAGGGGGAAGGAGCTCGCCTGCCACCCTCCTCCTGCAGCGGGGACCCAGCCTGGCTGGTTGGGTTTCGGGGGACACTTTGTCCTGCTGGGAGCAGACAAAAAGCACCCGGGTGTCCCACCACGAGTAAAACAATCTCAGTGCTGAGAGGTCTTTTGGGGCGGCAGAAGGTGACAAAGGTGACCAAGCAGGCTGTGGCCCCCTCTCAGCTTCTCCTCCGTGGTGTTTTATGAGCGTGGCTTTTCCCCTTGCTTTTATTATGCTTAGCAGAGTGTTTCTCATGCATAGTCCCCTGCCTGCCTCAAGGGGACACTATCAATAAATGACATGGGCTTCACCGGGAGGACGGTGGAGGGTTCTCCCTTGCAAGGAGGCGCAGGGGTGGGATGCTCCCAGCGCCCAGCACCACCGCTGAGTGCCCGGCTGGATGCGTGCATCTTCCCAGCTCCACACAGCGGTGCAGGGCTCTGCTACGCCGGCTGCAGCGACGTCGGGGCCAGGAGGTGGCAAGGGGGAGATTATCCCGTCTGCACGGCGGCAATTATCAAATCTATACGCCGCGTCGGTGACATGAACCGCAGCCAGGCACTCGTGGATGGAGTGTGTGGCATGTAATTGGGTCTGGCTCCCCGATCTCTGTTAAATCTCATAGATCCGCTCCTAATCTCCCGCACCGTAGTCGCTCCTGGAGTTTTTTTTTTTCCACCTGCTGCTGTTTTTCTTGGTGCTGTCTCTCTCCTCGTCTGCCCTCCGCTGTCCCCACCCTGTGCTGGGGCTGGGTGGCAATGCAGAAGCTCAGGGTTTTCAGGTTTTTCGTGGCATCCCCATGCAAACTCCCAGGGTGGTGGGGTGCTATCAGCCGCATCCCCTTTCTGGCGAGCTCACCTCTGTGCCAGGAGCTGGGGTTGAGCTCTGCAACAGCTACAGTGCTCTCATCAACAGGAAACAAGCCCAAGAAACTTGCTCTCCCCCTTGCGTTGCCCATGGAGATAAAAGCTCTGCCACCTGACAGCGAGATAAATTTGAACTCTTGCTAATTCTGGGGTAAAAAGGAAGCTCAGCAGCTGGGTTTCGTAATCCTGCGCGGGTGAGTTTTTCTGGGAGCCGCTGGTGCCGGCTCATTTTTACGTGGGTATTAGGGATGTGACAACTTAATTGCAGAGACTTCTCCAGAGGGGGAGCGGAAATCAATAGGTGTTGGTAAGGCGCTCGTTTTGAGATAAAGTCTATTTGTAAATTATAGTCATTTGTCTCCTTGCCACCTCCAAAGCAGTTAATTGTGAGCTGCCCGAGGCCCGGAGGGGTGCTGGGTTCTGCCCCGGATCAGAGCCGGAGCTCGAGCACGGGGTGCCCGTGCTGCAAAGGGCAGAGCTCGCAGCCCCACGGTGCTGCTGCCACTCTAGAGGGCTGAAGGTTGTGAATTCAAGCCCTAAAGCGTGTCCTGTAATCCTTTTCCTGGCCCGGAGGAGCGGCAGCCTATTCAGTTACCAGGGCAGGGAGGGCTGTGGGGTGTGCGCTTCCCAAAGGGCAGCCCTAGGCTGGAGGGAGAGCGGCCAAAAATACTCGGCTTATTTAGGGACTCGCCCTCCAAGGCTGGAGTGTAGTTTACTAAACAAAAAACACCCCTGAAACTAGAGGCTGAGGTTTGCACGCCGGGGTGAAGGAGAGGCTGGCTCTGCCCCAGATGGCTGCTAGCACAAACCTGGGCACTTCCCTGCTCTCATTCCAGCCCCGCGGGGACGTGGCTCTGCTCGCGCTGATGCTGCTCAGCCTTTGCTCTACAGGTCCTCGATCAGCCACGTGCTGAGCTTTGGGGTATGTTACAAACAGGAGGAGATTCAAGGAGCTCCTGCAGTCCCTGAATGTGGTTGGGGAGGGAGCAGATGGGCTCTGGGCCCAGCTTTGGTGTTGCATGGACAGACGGACACAAATTGCCCCCACCCTGAGTGCATGCTGCAGATTGCTGTGTGCTCACAGCAGTGCCCAGTAGTCAGCAAATTTCGGGGCCACCCTGCACACTGTGTGCAATGAAGCCACCTTAGGAGGATGGGACAGCTGGAGGTGATGGGGAACACCTGCAGAAATCATGTCCACCAGCCCTGTGCCAGCACCCCCAGAAATATCTGCGTGCGTGTGTATTTTTGCATAAGGTGGAAAGGTCTGAACCGGCGCCACGTGTTTCCTACTCCTCTCTCTGCTTAGGGCATCCTTTATTTTTCTGTTTATTCTCTCTGTCTTTTCTGGCCCTTCCCCACTCCCCATCTGTGCAAGCACGACCTCCCAGTGCCGCAGCCCCGACCTGCACATCCTGGGCTTGGAGGCTTCCCGGGGGCCGGCTGTCTCCCTGCACTGCTCCTCACTGGTGCGGTTACACGGCTCTCCTCGGCACCCAAAAACAGCAAGCGACCAGGGAGGACAGCCCTGAGATAAGCAAATAAAGCAGGGGAGGGCAGTAGGGTATTCCTCCCATCAGGCTGTTTGCTGGTTTCAGTTTGGATAGAGGGTTCCTAGAGCCTTCTCTGGAGGAAAAGGCGCACGGAGGATAGAGGAGGAGCATTCTTCAAACCTTATGGCCAAGCCAGAGTGAGGGCCTCCTGCCTCGGGGCAGAGGAGCAAGGTGGGCACGGGGAGGTTTGCAGGCAGCCAGCGAAGCCCTGCAGGTGGGAGCTGGATGCGCCAGTTGTCTGTACGTGTGAGCGGACACGCGGGCTGGTGCACCTCGCTCCGGGGCGCGGAGGAGGCTCGCAGCCTCCCCGGGGGCACGGCCGGGCGCACGTGACGGTATCCGTGCCTTGCACGCCGGCCACGTTGATCTCATGTGCTGAGCTCCTCGCAGGCACCCGAAGGAGTCATCGAGTGCGCGCTGATCACCGTGCGCTGCCAAAATCCTCTGGAATCTGCTCCCCTGCGCCGCCCCTTCCCAGGTCAGCGGCGGGGGCTGCGGCAGCAGGTGCTGAAACCCGTCCCTCCTCGCGACCTGCCTCGCTTGCTTTTCCAGCACATTTTCCGGAGGTCAGTCGTCCCCTCCCCGCCGCTGGATTGCTTTCCTGCCCTTCCCACCTGCTCCTTCCACCCAGCAGCTTTTTTGGAGCTGGAGAGCAGCCTTGAGGGGGGCAGCGGGGGCGGAACATGAGTCGAAGGAGAAATCAATCCCGTCCTTGCCGGGGCTGAAATCTTGGAAACACTGTGCTCCCATCCAGCGGTTCTCGAAGAACCGGGGGCCGAGCATGGCACCAGCTATTTCTGGCCGCTGGCAGCTATTCCTGGCCCTGACCTGAAGCCTGGTCCTTTCCCTCTCCTTCCCTGTCCACAAGGGCGAGCGGAGCTCGGTGCGCAGAGGGGGCAGGCAGGCAGCAAGCTATAAATAATGGCACTCGTGGGTGGCTGCTGGGGAAGGCACCGAGCAGAAAGCATCCCGGCCCCATGGGCAGCTGGCACTCCCTGCCCTGTCCCCTCCCCAGGATGAGCGGGATGCCACGGAGCCAGTGCCGTGCTTTTTTTGTATGGCTTTGGGCAAGGGGAGGGATGGGTCCGAGCTGTGCAGCCACCTCGCACTCGCAGGGCTCCCTTGTTCATCCACCTCCTGCACACGGGATGAGCTTGCCAGGTTCAGCCAGCCACATCTACTGATGGATGGAGCAGAGGCAGCTCCGTGCCACACAGCTTGAAGCTTCCCGAGCAATTTTTTCCTGCTCTCCCTCCCGCTTTGCGTTTCCACGCCCTCACTTTCTGTCCCACTGCCTTTCCACCGTTCCTGTGCTCTCGCCTTCCCTCCCTACCTCTCCCAGTTCCCCCCTGCGCTTTTCACCTCTCCTTCTCTCTCTCCATCACTCCCCCGCGCTCTCACCCACTCTCCTCCCTGCTTCCACTATTTTTATCCTCCTCCTACCCCATCTCCTCTCTCTCCTTTCTCTTCCTCGTGCTCCCCCCCAGGCCCCTCTCTGCAGCCGGGTACCGTTTTGCTCTGCAAACACCAGCTGCCTTGTTTTTCTAGCATCGCGGTAAATGTTTCCGCAGCGCTGTGGAGATCTCCGGAGCCGCCGAACAAAGGGACCTTTCATTTTAGCAGCGGGATGGAGGGCGACCGCGCTGCTGGCCCGAGAGGTCGGCAGTCAGGGGGCTCCCCTGGCCGCATCCAGCCCCCATTTCGGGGAGCGGGGCAGAAGCCCGTGGGGAGGACGGCGCTCCTGGAGCTGCCCGGGGTTTAGATTGTTCCCCCTCCCGCCTCTCCTGCTGTAAACCCGATGTAATCGTAGCAGGAAATTAAACATTTGAAGCGTTAACGTGATAATCTGCTGGTTTAGGCTTTTGGGGGCTGGGAGCTGAGCGTGTTTCTGCTGCCCAGGTGCCAGGAGGGAGGAGGACACGATGATGACAGGCTCCCCCTGGCATTCCCACCCTCCGGAGAAATCTCAGGGAGGGCTCTCCTTCAGCTTTCTGCCCTCCGCCCATCTTCAGGCTCCTGTTTGGGATGGTGTGGCTTTTCCTTTGGCCCCGATAGCCGTATCTCATTGCTCATGCTGGTGGGACCAGGACCAATAGTTAAACCCATTGCTTGGGATGAATTTCTTGGTGCTCTGATAATGCTGGACCAGTCAGCTCAGGACCTGTGCACATCCCACATCCCTAAGGCAGTGGTTTAGGAGCACTGAGGCTGGAAAGGAAACAAATAAAAAGGTGCCATAAGCTTTCAGAGATGCAAAGGACTCCCTGAAAAATCCTCCCTCGTGTCCCTGGGGCAATGAACCCCAGGTGTGACACTGTGAAGAAGGTTCAAGCTGCACTCCAGGACCACCGTTCCTCACAGGAGGGGTGATGCTGGGTGAGGAGGTGGGGGTCTCATCACCAGAGGTGGTGAGGAGCAGGGCAGACCCCGCCAGGATGGCTGTGCCAGGCAGGATGCAGAGTGCATTGCTCTGGGTGGGTTGGGGAACCAGGCAGGCGATGAAAAATGCGCGTCCTGTTGCCTTGTCTGGGCTCCTCAGTGGTCTATAAAGATGGCTGTCATGAATATATTATGTTTTTTTAATTCCTTTTTTATGTCAGACTTGGATTGTCTAATAGACGCTTGCATTGTAATTTTTTACTTTAATAGGAATCATTTGTAGAGAGATCTGCTGAGCTCAGCATCCCGGCTGGAGCTTTTGCATTATCGGGAGTTGCTGTCTTTGCAGATGGATGAGTTTCAAGGATTTCTAAATACACAGGCTTATCTGTCTAAACAAAAGTTCAAACGCCGTGCAGTTCACTGGTTTGGAGCAAATGTCAAATGGGCAGGGACTGGGCCACCGCTGCTAAACAAACCTCTGTCCTGTTTTCTTTTGTGCCAGCTGTGCCTGCGTGATTTTCTTCCAGTGTTGTGTGGCTGTGAGACTGGGTTGACCAAGTGTCTTTGGAAGATCTGGCCAGCTGTGGGCAAGGCAGAGCCTGCTCATCCTGGACCAGAGAAATGGGGAAGGAGTGAGCGACCCTTTCTAAGGAGCATTGGTCCTCTCCAATGGCTGTGGGTGCTCGTCTCGTGCTTTCCTAAATAATGCCCCAAATGGGGCATCCAGAGCCACTGGCTGTGGAAGCAGGGAAAGCTCTTGGTGCATCATGAGTTTTAACTGCAGCATTTCTGATAAAAACACAGCTCTTTGCAGACAGACAGGCCACCAGGAGATGCTTTGGGCTGTTGGTTAGCTTTGTCCCGACCCACGCCTTGCCCCTGTGCCTGTATCTCCAAGGGCAGGCAGAGGGGACCACGCTTTCCCCGGGCGTGCCTGGGATTAAAGTGACTTTTGGTTTAAAACAGGCAAGGCTGGGGGCCAGGTCGCATCCTGCACTGCTTCCCTGCCTGGTCCTGTCCCCCGTCGGGCAGGCTTTGTGGGATGGAGATAGCAGCCTGGCGTGGGAGACAGGAGACCTTTTTCCCTGACACCTGCATATGGTGCGACTTCGGCACGGCCTCTCGCATCCGGTGTTTTCTGTGTGTTTTCCGAGGCGCTTTGCATCAGCTCCTTGGCCAGTGCTGGGGAGGACTGGATTGGAAAGGAAAGGGATTTTCATACTTCATCTTTTTCTCGCCGGGGCCTGAAACGTGAGCGCCTCCAAGGCGTTGCCGAATGAGGTGGTAATGTGTTCATCAGCTGGGAAATCACCGGGCCTCGGAAAAACGGGAAGGGGAGAGATGGAGAGACGTGCAAGGGCTTTCGGCTGCAGAGGGAGGATGTGGGGAGCATGGTGTGGAGGAGCATCCCGATGGCCCTGCACTCGGCAGGGTGTCCTGCCTCAGTTTCCCCACCCCAAGCTGTGGCTGCCCTTAAAGATGCCCTGGAAGCCACGCTCCCCACCCAGGGTTGAGGGAGGCATGGGAAGAGAGAGAACCCAAGTCAATAACCACCTAGACACAGCTCGGAGGTGTAGCAGGAGCCTGCCTGCTGCAGGGCATGGGTTGACCCTTGGCTGTGCCCAGCTGGGAGCGGTCTCCTGCGGGGAGCGGGTTGTTTTCTCCTGGCTGGATGTGGCTTTAGTCTGCAGGACCTCGTGCTGGCCACGGTGGTGACATTTCCCTTGCTTTTCCTGCTCTGTTCCCCACGAGGTGTTGGTACCACCGTGCGCCATCAGGTCACCTGAGATACCTTCAGAGCGTTTTGGTCGTGCTCTTGCCTTGGGTCTGCGCGATGCTCGAGGCAGCACAGCCCACGCGTGTAAATAAATCCGCCCCAAGTGCCTTCCCTTTTCAGTTCTGTGGACTCTTCTACCCTCCTGATATTTGAGGGTAAGGAGAAACGTTCACCGGCCGTCTCTCATTGCTCCCTACCCCTCCTTCCTCTTCCTGTTTACCCGCCTCCTTTTCATTACAGTCTCCGACTTCTCCGTCTCGCACTCTGCTCTTTCTCTACATCTCATTGCTTTTATTGCCTGTCTCTGAGCAGAAACCCTTTTCCTCTGTCTTTTTTATGCAGGATATCCAGAATTGATTGGAGCGTTCCAGGTCAGGCCACGCCGCTGATTTACACCATCACGTATTTTATAATCCTCTGCCTTCGTATATAACCTAACATTTTGTTTGCTGTTTGAGCAGTGGCTGCAGAGCGAAGGCTGACATCACTTTGCTGGCCGGTTTCAGCTAATTTAGACTGCAGCAATGTGTGTGATTAGTTCAAAACACTCCTTGCAGCGAGCGGTGCCGTGCATTTATCAACACGCCGGGCTTCCTCGCTGCCTCGTGCTGCTGCTGGCTTTGAAGGTCTCTGCCATCCATCATGTTCTTGATTAGCCTAAATAATATTGTCATCTGCCAGTTTTTCCTCCTCATTGCTCAGCCCTCTTCAAAGCATTAATAAACAGATTAGAGTACGTTAATCCTCATCCAAAACACCGAGGTGCTTCTCCAGCAGGCTGCCTCCGTGCAGAAAGCATTCAGACCTTTCCAACAGGCTGGGGACGCACGCCGCTTCTTTGCAGAGGCGATATTGGGTCACTCTGCAAGAAACTGGCCCATGCCAGCATTTTATAATCCCATCTGCTGCTCCAGAGCGAAATACCTTTTCTTCAGAAATGTCATTTTGGCCATCTATGAAGTTCAGGTTCTCAGACATAATTAAGAGCGCAGTGAAAGGCAGTAGAAAAAATGCTGTTGCTTTTAATACAGATACAAACACTTTTATTTTCTGACATTCCTACAACTCTGCCCCGTTCACATTATGAATGATTAATATTGGTCTGCGTGACTAAATATGGTTCTAGTGCTAATACTTTCAAATGCAGCTATTGTGCATTTAAATGGCAAGGGACTTTTTAGTAAAATACTTAGGATTTTGGTTTCATGGGAATAGCAGAGTTTAATACGAAAAGTGTAGAGTATTATTGATGAGCGATATGGTGAAATTATGTATGTGGACATATGCTTACAGTTAGATCAATAGATGTTATTAATGTGTAAAGATATCATTTTTATGTTTCTTTTTTTCCAAAGGGTTTTGTGGTTAGCTTATTTTTTGAGCTTATTGATGAAAGAATAGTATTTATTTTGAGAAGTCAATGATTCAGATCAGGGCAATTTTTTAATGGGCTGTAACTTCTAAACAGAGCAATAAATTTTTGTTGTCATTTACAGAAGTATTTCCCTTTGCACTGAAGATGAATGTTGCAGCCTGCAGGTCAATGGCTCAGTTCTCCCCGAAGGTGAATTCTGGAGGAGCTGAGCTGGGATCTTCACAGTGGAAACAGCTGGCAGCTGAAATGTCTTTAAAATTTGTGTTATTTGGGAAAGGAAGCGAAGGAAGAGTGATCACAACCAAGTTCACCATTTTACTATGTATTGCCCAAATTGAAATAAATATAATTTTAAAGAGCAGAAGAAACAGCAGAAACAGCACAACCATGTCGTAGTTTGTAGCCTTCAGCTTCTTGCAAGCAGTTTCTGCTCTGGAGGCTGCATCAGCATCAGCAAAGCCGTGCTTCTTGGAGCTCTCTCTTCCCTTCTGCACTTGGGTTTTCTGCTCATGAATGTGCCCTGGCAGTGACTCTGCTGGTCACTGCTGTGTGAAACCACATGAGTTGTGTTTGCTTTAACCAGCTGGCTGATGTTTGTACCGGGCAGCCCACAATCGCTGTGCTGGTGGAAGAGTGGCTGGTTGCTCCCTCTTCCCTTCCTTGTTGTTATTTTATTTATTTTTTTTTTTTCTGTTTTGGTTTTAACTCCACTGGCTATCTCAAGCTGGGCTGTGGAGAGGCAGTGAAGTGCACTGCAGCTTGCCTGCTCTCCAAAAAGTGAGCAACCTTTCGGGGCCCTATTAGGTGTCCAAAGCATGTACTTTATCAGCTTGATCTCATTCTGCTTGAGCTGCTGCAGGTGTCTCATAGTTGTTGTGGCTGGTGGGTCTGTGCTTGCCCATGAGGACTTCCCCTGCCACTGCCCATGCCTCATCTTCTGATGTCCCGACTCCTTCTGGCTGCCTGGTGTGCACAGCTAGGGGAAACACCTCCACAGAGCTGAGGAGAACGGGGTGACACGGGCATTTGGCTGGGTGGGAGCTCAGCACCCTGACCGCTGTGATGGCTTGGAGGTGCTTCCTGGGAAAAGGGAGGACACCATCCTTCTTTGGAGGGTGTAGATGTCACATCTCCTCCACCGGTTCTGTTTTATCTGTGGGTCATGCAAGCAGTGATTTTTGTAATGCTGGGAAAGAGGTTGGAGAGGTGGTGGTTTGGTTTTGGTTGTCCATGGTGAGACCAAGTTTCTGCTCTAACCATGACTTTGGCTCACGTCCTCGCTGCCCAGACTCTCACCTCGTCCCCTAGCTGTAGGGAAAGCAGGAGGTGCTTTTCATCCATTTCCCCTTTTAGAGGATGGCGGTAGCTCTCCTCTGCTCTGATTTTACTCACCAAATAGGATGAAAACAGATGAGGTCAGTGGCGTCTATACAGGCAGATTTGGCCTCCATTTTCTGTTTACTAGGACTGCATTAGTTATGAATAATGGCGCGTCAAACCACTCGCTCCAAGCAATTTATTCATGGGATTTGGCCCCGCTCGCTGTCTGCGAGCTGCCTGCCAGCAGGGTCTGATTTTTAAAATACACTTGCAAGCACGCAGCCGTACGCCCGAGCTGCTCGTGAACGCATCGGGGCCCCCGGGTGCTGCAGGGTGGGGGTGGCAGTGCCATCGGGGCACCATGGCCGGTCCCCAAAGCCCCTAATTCAGTGTGCAGAGGGGCAGAGGTGGTGTCTGTTTGCAGCAGGGTGCAATTAGATAGATGGAAGAGGAGAAGTGGCGGGAGGCTTTAAATATCCTTCTTTCTCCTTTTGCCCAGGGGACATCATTATGCTAAGCTACGCACACGCACGCGATCCTGAACCTTTAAGGCAGGAATTCCTTCCCCGACTTGAGAGTAGACGGCAATGATTTTGAGTTCGTTTCTCGCCGTCTGGCAAATTTTACGTCTAATTTTTGCTCTGTCACATCCCCGCGGAATAACCATTGATTTATATGATGGCCGAGCCCAGACCAAATGCTTTCTCGCTGGAGTACGGATACCTGTATTCTCTCCAAGAAAGGTTCCTGCTCCCCACGCTTTGATAAAAAGGCCAAAACTAAAGAAACCCCCGCTTGCTGTGATGTCTGTGGAGAAGGGAACACAATAGCCCATGCGTGAAGGGAGGCAATCGCGGGTCAGGTCTGCTCACCCATCGCCGGTATGATGTGCACCGCTCGCTATTGTTTTCTGGGGTATTGCACTTTTGATTGATTGCTTAATTTGTGCGCCTGTGTGATAGTTATTGTCATGTGATGGCTCTTTTGTCGTGCTGGACTGAACGTTTTTATTCTTGGGAGACAGTTCAGGCTCCGAGATGCTTCCCAAGAATGCTTGGGCTGATGTTCCCAGGGGCCATATTTGGAAATCCCAACAGTTTTCTCTTGGCCAAAAGCACCAGTTGATTTTAAGGGACGTTTTGTTTGCGTTACAGTGTGAGTTTCTGGCCCCTGATGTTCTTGGAGGGGGAAAAAGAAAAAAAAAAAAAAAAAAGATTCCCAGCTCACAAGACATTTGCACTAATTAAACAGCAGGGAATTTGTTGCTCTTTGCTGGTTTGTTTTTTCGGCTTCTGTCAGGCTTTTTTTGCACTCGGGTTTCCACGAGCCTTGTTAGCACCAGTTGGCAGCTGTCACGCAACGATGGACGGACTCTTCCTCTCGCCCATGAGATGAGGTTGGTGGGATGCAGAGCGAAGACGAGGGACACATCCCCACCACCCAGTTCATTTGCCTCAGGTTCAAGGTCCCCTCCATGGGCTGTCCTAAAAGAAGGCTCTCCAGTTTATTTGGGGGTGAAGTATTTCAGGAGTCTGTCCTGGTCCCTTCCCTTGCTGCCTCTGTCCCTGGCCATGGAGGGAGCTTTGGGAGATGCCAGTGTCCTCCTAGAGGCTGCAGACCCTCCCCTAGGGACCGCTCTTCACTTGGTAGCCCTATGATTTTTTGGCCTTTTCTAGCCTTTTGGGCAAGGAGAAGCAGACCAGGCGAGGCTGAACTTTCTCCTTTCTTACATGCCCACAGTGTGGTTGGTGTTAGATCATTTGCCCTTGCCACCGGTGCGGGTTGTCAGTGTAAAGCTCCATCTTGTTTTCCTCCTCCTTGAAGTTTATTTTGAGTAGTTTATCCATAAAAGCTGTAAATTCTGGTGCCATCAGGGAATATCCTTCCTTCTGAGTAAATGGAGTCGCTGGAAAACCACCGATGGAGTTGGCTTTGCCACTTCAGCTCTCCTTAAACCTGCAGTCCAGAGGCAGGGAGCCCTGCACAAGCTCTGTGCCTGCTGACACTGCTCCAAGTCCCAGTGCCTGTCACCAAACGTGGATGAGAGGTCGGGGGGAGCACAGCTGCGCCCCTCTCCTCCCCACAGTTTTGCCCTGTTAATCTTCCCAAGTTTCATTTATGGCTGTGGTGAAATGAGAGAGGGGCTTGGGTGGGAGGAGGACAGGACCCTGCGGGTGGTAATAGATGCCCTTGTGTCACTTGAGGAGCGGGGGACTGATGCTGCTGCTCCCTGTGGTTTGGAGCAAGGTGCTCAATCTGCCTGTGCCTGCAGTCCATGGTAAGTGCCCGCTGCTGGTTCCAACAAGTTCCCTGGCTTCAACTGCCAAATTCCCCTCCTGCCCCTGAGTGGTTTCGCCTAAAACTCTTCACTCCAGGGGAATCTGCAGGATTTTTTTTTTTTCTCCCTCCTCCCATCCAAAATCACGCAGTCGACAAAATCTTTTTCCCGTGCTAATCCTCGGCTATGCAGGAGGACTCATCCGGCCCCGCGGTAGTAGGGGAGAGACAGATGTTCAGCAGACAATTAGTGCAGTTGTGCAGTGCTTTCCTGCTCAAAGCCTCCACGCCAGAGCCCCCGAATAAATCACTGCGTGTGTGCCTGCGTCGCCTCGTGCCGCCAGACCTCTGCAAAATGAGCGCAGGTGGGACAGGCTCAGATGGGGGACACCGTGCTCTGCAGAAAAGTCCCCTTTCACCCCATTTTTCTGAGCCCTTTCTGCCCTCGGTACAGCAGCAATAGACATTTAACCACTGCTGAGTCTTTCTGAAGCTATTTTCTCGTGGATTATCTCCCACAAATGGCTTATTTTTTATTTTTTTTTATTTTTCCTAGAGGTTTTCCAAAGTTAAGGGTTAAGTTTTGGGAAAGAACCGACTTTTTCCAATGAGGATAGCAGCACTGGAGGTGAAGGGAACTGACAGTTTCAGCGCAGGGCAGGGAAATGTTAGTGCTTTCTAGAACTTTTGTTTCATTATGAAATTTTCAAACAGTTTTAGAAGGGAGCCAGAAACTGCACAGGATGATTTTAGTTGAAAAAAAAAAAAAAAAAAAAAAACAGGAAAAACAAATCGTGGCTCCTGTTTGACAAAAACTGTGCCTTTTGGCTACAAATCATCCCCAGAAATCGGGCTCTGCGCTGAGCAGGTGGTTCCCTTTCCCCTTTTTCCATGGTGATCGTGAGGTCCACCGTCAGCTTAATTGTTTCCTAGTAATTGGATAGCGTGGGCGTGATGGCATCTTTAAAAACCCAGGTCATTGGCGGGGCACCAGGGTGCAGCTGGGAGGTGCAATGCAAGCCCTGTGCTCCCAGCGGGGCTCCTCGCCTTGGCCTCAGCATCTCAAGATGCGTGTCTGGACGCGATGCTCGGAGGTGTCCGCCCTGCTAGAAGGGTTTCACCCTCCTGCAGAAATGCTGAGGGGGCTTTATGGGTTGTTTTTCCCCCGGCTGGAAAGGAAGAGAGGTGGGAATGATACTCCCCGGAGGGCAGCAGCATCCCCCAAGGATGGGACCCTGCTCTGCACCCACCCAGGCTGGAGAGGGCACAGGGGATGGGGATGACCCAAAAGTGGCCGGCAGCACTCGTCCCCGGCTTTTGGAGGAGTTTTGTAGGTCGACAAGTGGGATAGCAACTGGAGAGCCCGAAACCGGAGCCAAATCGCTTATCCTTCCTCTGTCCTCCTTTGGGCAGCTTTGGAGCTTGCTCAATATTCGCTCTGCAGCACGAACGGGCTCTGTGCAGCACCTAGTGCAATGCGATTAGGCTTGTGGGGTTTTTCTTTGTTTAAGAGAAATCCTTTCAACAAAAAAAGGGGAACTTCTGAAGCGTATCATTCTTCCCCTCTTGCATATGTTCATTTTTGATTCAAACGCACTGTAGAGACCTTTCTTCCCTCGCAGAGCAAAATCCCCTGGAAAAGAGCAGAGCCTGCTTTTGTGCATGTATTTTTACCAGATCTTGAAATAATTTGTGACTTTAAAGGAGAGGAAAAAAAAAAAGGGAAAAAAAAAAAAAAGAAGCTGTTCCTGATTGAGGCCTGTGAGCATTACTGTGATAGAAACAAAAATAATAAGGTAACGAGTGATTCTAACCTTAGCTTAATTAACACATCGTTAAGATCAAGTGCCCAGAAAGGTAGCGGCTCTGTGCTCTTACGCTGAACCTGGAGGCTTGGCGACCCGAGAAACGCATTGCAATTTATTTCTTATTTAAGTGTTTGTTCTCTAGCCCCAGCGAGTAACCCAAGTAATTTCTCCAGGGGAGGCCTGAGAAGGGCTCAGACCCGTGTTCAGGTAGGGCTGGGAAGGAAGGAGCGACCCGAGGAGCTTCGGGGATGGAAGGGTGCTGGGGGAGCCGCCTGTGCGAGCAGGTCGGGAGCGCGGGCTGCATCCCGGGCTGCTGAGAGCAGTCAGGAAAATGGGAGCTGACTGCAACCTTTTAGTGCCAGAGCTATTTCTTGACATACGATGCAGATCGCTTTCTGATCTCATCTCCCCCTGCGCTCAGCTTGGAACCAGAAGGAGAGGTAAATGGGTCAGGATTCCCAGGGGGGCTGTGAGAAGGGCCAAAAAGCAGGCGTCCGCGGGGGAAAAACAGTCGATTTGGCAGGTCTGGAGTTCATTGAGAAGTTATTGCTTTGGAAGGCACAGGAATATCTGTTGGGAGTCATAGAAGAGTTATTGGTGTTGGAAGTTATGATGTAGAATTATGGTGGAGGATATAGAGACCCTTATAGAAGCTCAGCAAACCTGTGAATCCATCTATCTAAGCACCCTCAATTCCCACTGAAATCCTCTTGGAACAATAATAATCATTTAACAAAGGAAATGGTTTTTGACCCAGACAACTAAATGCATTTCCGCTTAGTGCTTCCCAGCCCTCGCCTGATACTCAGCCGTGTGTTGAGGTTGCCTGTTATTTTCCCAGACATCAAAGGATTTGAAGGAAAATGCAACTTGGGAAAATTGATTGTTTGCCATGAAAATCTCCCCTGAAAAGAGCAGTCTGAAGAACAATTAGCTGAAGGCATGTGAGCAGATTGCAAAGCGAAAACACAAAGTCGGTGCATGGGCGAGGATCCCCGGGGAGAGGTGGTGCGATGCCCTGGCAGCCAGGGAGCCGTTTAGGAGGACGAGGAGGGCAGTGCAGGGCTGTTAAACGTTTCCTTTCATCAGCTTTCATTACGGTGGGTATCGCAGGGGGAGCTGCTCCCCACCGACCACTATCGAGATGGCTCGGGTGAAGCCTGGGGGCTTTGTTCCAGGACGATATCACACAGCTCTAAAGAGCAAAGTGGGAGCAAACTGCTCGGATAGCTTCCTCTGGGATTTCCTCCGGATCACCTCCGTCCCGCAGAGCGGTTTGATTTTGTTCAAAGTGACACTTTGCGGCAGAAAGCTGTCAAATCGGAAATGTCACTGGGCTTTACTGGGGGAGAGGGGAAGGAGCATCATCGTGCCACAAAGCCCTGGCTGGGTGGCAAATACTTAATGCTAAATACTAATTTGGGGTTATAAAAGCTAGCTTTCCACCTGCAAGCGAAAATGTGGCTTTCCTGAGGATGAGGAGGGCAGGAGAGGGATGGAGAAGTAAATCCAACCTCGTCCAGCTGGGGCTGGGAAGAGCCACGTCCCCTGCAAGGCCAGCGCCCCGGGGCCCTGCGGAAGTGCCGAGTTCATTTTGCTGTTGCCAGCTCATTATTTTATTTTTGTGTATTTCGCACCCAAAAGAACGATTGTGCTGAGGAGGGATCAATAGCTCAGCCGAGCGTCGAAGTTATTAACTCACAAACAAACAGCGTCGGGCTGAGAGGAAGGAGGAAGAATGTCAATTTTCTGTGCAAATGTTATTGCAGGGAGCCTTCAAAGGAGTGTTTTATTTAGCGAATCAGGGCTATCAGAGACAGTTACTCCCTTGATGGAAGAAGGGGAAGAGCAGGGAATTGAATAATTTATCTGGGAATGCATCTTGGGGAGGTAGACCTTCAGGCTGAATGGCGATCTGAAGGGAGCAGGGTTGTGTGTGAGGAGCAATCCTTCTCTTCCCCGTCCACCTGTCCTCCCCTCTTTGCTCTCACCAGTGGAAAAGGCACTGCTGGGTCCCCTCTTCCCTCAGCAGTTTTGGGGATGTTGATGTTTGCAGGCAAAAACCTGACCTGATTTTTTTTTTTTTTTCCCATAAGGGGGAAAAAAAAGGCTGGATTGTTAAAAGTCCTCTTGCCTCGGGGCTGCACAGTAAAACCTACCAAAGGAGGGCTGCATCCGCTGTGCCCTGGGCACTCCAGCACTGAGAGGAAAGCAGGGCAGGTTTTTAAAGCTTCATCCTTCTTTTTCTTGGGCTGCCACGCCAGAGCTTCACATCGCCTCGCATCCTTTCAAACTCGCTGCGAGGAAGAGTGGCAGCAGGCTGGCAGCTGGGCTGTCCCGGCTCCCAGCGGATCCAGCCAGGCATTAAAGTCTTTGAAATCCCAGCCCTTTTCCCCTGTTATTTTCAGGGCTGGTGGTGACTCAATATGTAAAAAATATTACCAAGGTTGGAGCTGATGCTTGAAATCTCAGCTGCCACGGAGGAGGTGGTTTTGCAACGCATAAACTGCCGCTGGTATCCTGCCACATCCCAAAGTTGCAATGTACCGTGCAACGCAGAGTTTTTAGGAAGGAGATGGAGAAAGTCTCTATTTCATTCCCCTCTGCTCTGCTCTTTTTCCTGCTGCACCAGCGTCAGGGGGGTTAGGGTTTGGGGGTTTTATGCTGTGGTACGGCTCGCTCTTATTTAAGCTTTTGCAGCCTGTCATTATTGGAGCCGCAGCGAGCTTTTCCCTCAAGGTCAGCAGAGACCTGGGGAGCTGCAGAGAGGCAGGGCAGGGAGCGGTGCTGCACCTCTGCCCTGGCCACTTCCCTGCTGTTTCTGCTGTACAAACCCTGGCACAGACGTGGTCTTAAAGTTCCCATGCGTCTCTGGGTGAAAAGCCCGGTCCTGCCTCAGATCAGTGCTCCAGTGTCAGGAAATGAAAGGCAGGGGCAAAACTGTTGCGTGCCACCGCCTGCGTTTTGTTCTTGGGGCTGTGCTGAGGCTTTATCCCTCATGTGTATTGCTGGGGACACAGAAGTGAAACCCTCAGCATCCAAGTGCATCCTCCTCCTGCCCTGTCCTGTCCTGTCCTGTCCTGTCCTGTCCTCTCCTCGTCTCTTCTCTCCTCTCCGGGTGCAGGCAGCGTGCCGACAGATGGCAGGTCCCCGGGAAAACGGAGCTGACATTTCCAGGGAGCGTGCGGCCGTTTTGCCTTTACAAGCCGTAAAAGCAAGAGTGGAAAAAGTGCCCTTCTGCTGCCATGCAGGCACCTGACATTTAAGAAAACTGCATGCCATTAAGGCAAACATCTGCCGGTGGTAGGTTTGCTCTGCGCGGTCGAGCTCTTCTGCAGGGAGCCCAGTTTCTGTGCTGGGCAAAGAAGTCCGGTTGCATTGGTGTGGCACAGCCTGCTAGCTTCATTACCCCAGGCACACCACTGATGAAAAGCCTTTTCCCCAGGTAAAGGGGAAAAAAGAGTGAAGGCTGTTATTGGCTTCACAACCAGCAAAAAAATTTGCCCTTGGATGAAGCTGCAAAATCTGTCCATAAAGCCCAGAATTTTATTCCACATGCGGCAATTCATTTTTTTTTTATTTTTTTATTTTTTAAAAAGAGCCAGCCCGTCACATTTTTGCAGAGCTCTGGTCCCAATCAAATAGCTGGACTGGGAGAGGCATTAGAAAATGGGGGAACAATCTCGCGTTAGTCCATTGGGAAAGCTAATAGACCTTTTCCATCCCAAGTTTGCAGGATTCTGGGATTTTCGCAATAGCTGCTCCACTTAAACCACAGCTCTGTGCATTGCCTCGCTCAAACTGACGGCTCCTTCCCCTGCAGCGGCCCCGCTTGTCTCATTAAAGCTCCCACCTTTCCGCTGCTGAACTGAAAATCAACAAAGGGAAATTTAGGCTGGATATCAGGAACAATTTCCTCAAGTTGACTGTGAAAGCGCCCCCGGGGAGCAGCAGCGGAGGCTTCGTTGCTTGCAGCGTTTAATGGGTTTCCCATCTCGTTGTGGGAGGGAGGCTGGGCAGCGAGGGCTCCTGGGCTCTCCCCAAAATACTCGCAGAGCCTGGCAGAGCAGGGCCAGGGGGTGTGAAGGGGGGGAGCTGAGATCAGCGACCACCCCCCAGTGCTGCTGAAAGGGGGGGTGGTCACTGATGTGTGCGTTTTGGGGCATGGGATCTGCGAGGTTTTGGCACCCGTTTTTACCAGGGATGCTCCCAAAACATCTGTTCTGTGGGTATGGATGCGGCCAAAGCCCTCTTGCAAATATCTGTGAAACGCAAAGAGGGGAAGGTCTGCCTGCAAAATATTGGCCAACACATAATGCTATGACAGTACCAGAGGGAGCTGAGCACTGCCGGGGTTCCCATTCTTCCTGGTACCACATCAGCATCTTACGGCTGCTCACGGGCTTTCCCCTTGCGGTGATCTTCTGAGGCTGTAAATAGGATGGGGAGAGAAACCCCAGGGTTTCTGGGGACCACCATGTCAGGGCGTCGGTGCACGGTATCCCACAGGGAGTTTTCTGGGTGGCACGTCCTTTTCTATCCCCCTCCCTATGTCCCTGATGCTGAACGGACGTGGGGCAGGACAAGTGATCCTGTCCTTAAATAATTTCATGGTCTAAGGGCAAAGGCAACAGATGAGCATGGGCTGGGGGGACAGGGAACACTTGAAGATCCCGGTCAGCATGACCAGGCAGCTCTAAAGCAGATCCCTCTCCAGATAGCTCTAAAAAAATGTACGTGATATCTCACAAAAACACGGTCAGGGGTGTGGATTCCAGCTGTGCGCTTCGGAGATTTCCGATCCTCTGTTTCCCGTGTGTGAACCCGGCGCAGTGCTCTGCAGGCCGGGCTCTGACTCCGCTCTTTGCTCCAGCCGCCGAGCTGTGCCGGGAAGCGGGACGCCACGTGGGACCCCCAAGGTCTTGCCGAGAGCAAGATTCGCTTGGCTCAGCCTGCAAAATGTTGCTTTGCTGCATGGGATGCTGCAGGGAGGTGGAAGACACCCCCCCCCCCAGCTTGGCTGCTCTTCCAGGCATGGGGCAAGCGTGCAGCTGCCCAGGAGGTGTTGGAGAAGGTGTGTGAGGATGGGTGAATGCTTGCAGGAGCACATTCTGGGGGCTGTTCAAAGCCTCCTGGGGCTGGGGTGCACAGCCATGCATGCAGATGGGTGCTGAGGCTTGGAGGGTTTATTTGGAATAGGAAGAAAACCCTGTGCAATGCAACCGGAGCTGCTCCTGCAGTGCTCCGTGGCATTGTGCTCTTCCCAACCTCTCCACCCTCACCAGGGGCAGGATTTCATCTCCCAAAGGGGATCTGCTTCCCCCTGGGTCCAACAGGCTCAGCTTGAGGTTTATTCCCTCCGAGGGCAGCCAGGTTTTGCAAAGGAAGTGACATTTTTCTGCAACAGCGACACTTTGCCCTTCCAGAGCCGCCTGAATTCCTGCTAATCCTCCCCTCATTCGTTTCACACATTTTTCCTCGCTCTGCTCCTAGACCATGGCTCTTTGCTAAGCGTCGCAGTCAGCAGCAGGTAATTTAAGCACACATCTGCTTGCAATCTGGGAGGAAGGAGAGAGGCACTTTGTCTCTGCGAGCAGCCCGGCCGTCCTGCCTCTTTGCTTACCTGGTGGCACTGCAGCTCTGTTGCCACTCTGCAGGGCCAGGTGGAGATCAGAGCTTGGCTGGGATGGGGATGAGGTGCCCAGCTCTGGTTCCTCTCCCCAGGTGGCAGCAGGGCAGGGCTCTCCCAGGGACATCACTGGGGACATTCAGCCAAGGCTGATGGCTGCAAATCCCCATGGGGTGCTGATACCTGCTGGGCTTGGCTCTCCCCATTTCCCCTCCCTTTTTTGTCCCCTTCCTATGGTCTGCTGGGCTGTCAGCCTTCCCCACAAAGACTCACGATCCTGGCAGCTGAACACAGCCAGGTTTGACAGCCAGGGAGGCATCTCCAAGAGAAGGGCACCAGGCAGACCCCAGTTAGTGCCCCCGTTTTGGCAAGCCCTGGGATTTGGGTTGCCTCACCTCCAGGTGGCACAAGCAGGAGGTCAGAGCTATTGCTGACAGCATGGGGGGATTACATGGCACAAGCCTGTAGGAAACTAGGGCTTTTCTCCTTCCAGTGCTTTAGAACAAACGTATTTTAACTAATCCTCCATAGCCTGTTGCTGTTCCCTCCATTTGGTATCCTTTTAATGCGCCAAATCCTCACCTCTGATGGGACTGTACCAGGATGGGTAGAGGATGTGCAGAGGATGCAGGGGATGTGCAGAAGACACAGAGGATGCTGCCAGCCAAGGGAGGGTTCAGTGCCTTCCTCCCCTGCAGGTTCCCTCCTTCACCTTGAGCCTGGGTTGCATTTCTGCTCTGCAGCTCCCCGTCTGTGAAATGGGATCATAGCATTGCTTCAGCGAGGTTAAATAACTGCCTCGAAGAGTGGGAAGAGAGAGCAGCGAGCGCCCTGCTCATTGGCACTGCTGTGGTGTAATTATCCTCAGGGCACGGCTGGGCAGAGAGGAAGGGGAGAGAGCTGCTGGTTTTATTTTCAGAGCTGCCCACTCCCCAGCAGCAGCACAGAGATGCTGGGCATCCACACATTAGGTTGGAGGTGGGTAAATCAGGCAATAATGCTGTTTCTCATGGAAAAATGAGTCTGCACCCCTGCATTCTTCTAAGGAGCCCGAGCTGAAGGAGTCGAGCGGTGCTGTGAAAGGAAGGTGGGGCTGTGGAAGGATGCTGGCACCCCCTGTATTTCGGGGGGCTTGGACCAGCTGGGTGAGAGAGGGATTGGAGACAGCACTGCCTCATCCTGTGTGCACCTCTCAGGTAACCTGTGGGACCACAACACAGGTCGGGGTGCCACCAGGCTGTCCCATGCCCAAGGGGGCGTCTCTGGGATCAGCCAGCACCAAGGCAGGGATTTAGGAACAACTGCCCTGTGCAGGCACACAGGAGAGCTTCCTTCCCATCATTGCTCAGCCCCAGGAGAGCATCCAGGGCACTGGCATCCGTGCTGGGCTGTTTCTTTTTCCAGAAAGGCTCATTTTTCTGTGGAAAGCAGCTATGCTGCTCCATCCCTTTCTCATCTGACTTGCTGCTGGCCATGTTGGGTTGTTTTTCAGTGTGAGGCACATGAAGGACCCACGGGAGGTTCCCATCCAACCCCACCATCGCAGCCCTCTTCTTCCCAGCTCCTCGCCTCCAGGACTTGCTCCCAACTCTGCTCCTCTCTACCCTGCTCACCCCCAAACCGTCCTCACCGCACGCACCCCTTGCAGACCTCTCCATTCCCTCTCCACTTCTTGCAACTAGTTTTTAAATGCATCGAGCCCCTTCCTTGTGTTTTGCAAAGTTTGGACTGCCTGCCTTTTCCCCCGGTGTCCCAAAACAGCTGCTGAATGAAAGGCAATCATGTTCTGATATTCAATACCATAAGCAGGAGTGATTTGAAAATGTGTTGATTCCTTAGACTGTGGGAAAAAGACCTGTACTGCTGGCAAAACTGGGCTGAAAAGTAATGTGGGTTTTTTCAGGGTGTTTTTTTTTCCTTTTTTGATGGGTTCATAGAAAAGCAACTCATATTTCTTCATTGCTTTGAATTTTCCCTGGAGGCTTCCAGGGGGCTGAAGCCTTGCATTTATACACACTTGTTTGCAGAGCAGGCAAAATGCAGCGGATTCGCACAAAAGCCTTGGATTTGGCGGTGTCGGAAAAAGAGGATCTGCCTAATGCCCCGAAGCAGTGTTGTTATAGCCCACAGATGCCAGACATCCCAAGGGGAACCTGATACCGAAATTAGCTGAGCTCGCAGCCACATCGGTGGAGAGGGGCGAAGGGGCTGTCCAGCGGCTCAGCCGCGCTGCCAGCCCCTGCTCAGACACAGATGTTTGCTGTCACGCTGCGGTCTGCTGCCAGAGGTGGAATAGGGCAGCACTGGGGCTTCCCGTGGCTCACGGGCATCTTCCAGGGAAACGGGCCAGCAGTGAGGCTCGGCCCTCCCTGACGAGCACCGGTGAGATGCCGACACCCAGGCTTGGTCTGGATTCCACGCTGCCGGCTCTGCGTGGGCTTTCTGCCGTCCTCCCACTCTGCTCGGCAGCCTCGGGTCCTCTGAAGCTTGCGTGTTTGAGATATGTGTAATATTAGTCCCCATAAATCACATCAAACCTATGGCTTCCAGTGCTGCTGGCTTGGGTCCTGGCAGACTAGCTCGCTGTCACTCAGACGCGGGACGTCTAGGTTAGCTTAATGAGGAAGCCAGACTGAGATGAAATAATTAATGCAGCTGTAGAGTGGAGATCTAGGAGTCTTTGGGGGATAAGGGAGCTGGCCCAAACCTTCCTCCCCAGCCGGAGAGCACCAGGTCTTTGTGGAGGCTGGGAAATAATCCGCTTCCACTGGGTACCCAGGGCACGTCTGCGCCCATCCTGCCCGGGATGCTGCGGGGAGTGCCCCGAGGCACTGGGGGCTGGACAGACGCAGGGGACGCAGCCAGGCTGCAGCTGCTAGCTGGGGGCACCGGGGTGCAAATGGCACCCTCCGGCTCACATGAGCTGAGTTAAAGCTGGTTTATTTAGTAAACACGTTCCGGGATAAAGCTTTTGATTTATAGGCGCCCCAATAGCGCTCCAAGGAGGACTCGTACAACTTTAACTGCATTTTCTCAGCATCACACCAGCCCAATAAAAGAGAGTTCATATGCGCTGCACAAATTCTCACTTCCAATATAAAAAAGGTTTTATGAGACTGGAAGTCTCGTCGGCTCTGCGGGGCCGGGTGTATTGGCGGATACTCCGCATGACAGACCCTCTATTCCTCTTCGAGTTGTCAGCCTTCAGTAGCATTTACAGCTATTTAGCTATCAAATTTTATGTGCGGCTCTGAGAGAAATGTGTCTTTTAAATACTGCTCTGTCTCATAAACAGCAGTCTGTTAAACCATGTCAATCGTACAAGTGTTTCACGAAGCCCTCCGATGCAATCGCGCACCGCTCCCGTCATTACCTGCGCAGCAAAATGCAGAACAACGCACCCAGATCAATTCTCCAAACTGGTCTTCTCCACTGGGGATCAGCTTCCTGAGTGCAGGCTAGCCTAAATTTGGGTCCTGGCTTATCCCAACGTGGATCTCCTTCCCAGGGGCATCCCGGAGTGTTCTCTGCTCCATAAAGCCGTGCTCAGTGCCCAGCTGGCACAGCAGCAAAGAGCCCGCTTTGCTGGCAGAAGGCACCACTGCCGTGATTTACTGTCTGTGCTACAGTTGCATCTAGAGGCCACTAGCGAGATCACATCCCAGGCTTTTCAGCCCAGGGCTTTGAAGCTCAGGGTCCCCTCCTGTGACATGCCCTGCCTTCAGTACCTGGTGGGCTCCCCTCTGTGCTTTGCCCATCAGCGATGCTGGGGACCGACATGCACCCATTTGCATGTCTTAATGCAATTTATTTGGTGACCCAAGCTCAGCCTGCTAGCACGAGGCGAGGAACAGAAGCTCGCTCCCCCTTCTCCACCTCGGTCTCCCTGTTTGCTGATGGTGCAGTCGCGCCAGCTCTGCTTAGGATATAATTTACAGACTCCGAGCAGAGTTTCGGAGCTGAGCCAGGCTTGAGTTTTCAGCCTTTTTTATCGCTTACCTCTTTTTTTATTACAATTACTATTATTTTGGTGCAAAGCAGGAATGTCGTGTGTGTTTTCGAGCCCGTGCCCACTTGAAAGGCACGAGTGGTGCAGGAGGAGCAGAGAGCCCTGGCTGTGGGCACCTGCGCCCAGCGGCGCAGGGTAACGAGCGCTCGGATGGCTAATTGCTGCCGCGCGCCGCGCGCCGGGAGGTTCGCTCTCCCATCGCTGCCGTTTCCGCATGCAATGAGCCGGGGGGCCGGGGAGGAAGAAATATACGTGCGTGTGCAGCATGGTTATTTTCAAGTATGAAATTGCACCTGCAAAAATAGAAGCCAGGAAGGGACTGGCGAGCAGCTCCGGGCTGGGAGGCGCGATGCGTGCGGAGCAGGGGATGGGGACGGTGTCTCCGAATTTCTTTCCCATGCTCGCGCCGGCTGATAGTTTCAGCGGACGTTACTTTTCCTCCCCCTTGCATTTCAATTAATCATCTGCTTGTCAGCGCGCTTCCCCCCACCTCCCCACCCCTGCCAAGTCTCTCTGAGCAGCGCGCACGCACGCAAGCACCCATGCACGCAGCATGCGTGCTGACGAGCCTGGCTGCTCGTTAATCACTTACGGGTGTCAGGAGAGCCTTTCCCCACAGGAGGAGGTTTGGAAGTGGGGAAGACGGCCGTCCTCATGGGGTCAGGGCTGTGCCCTGCCGTGGTGCAGCACCGCGGTCTCCATCCAAGGTGGGGTTCAGAGAGCCAGTCGGGTTTATGCAAACCAACCTCACTGGGTTGTTGGAAAGAAGCATGTGTTTGAAAGGAGCATGGAGCTGAGCTGTCACACTCCCAGAATTCATGGGAGACCTTTTTATGTTTAATTTTTCCTGGTGATGGTGCATTCCTACAGCCATCCATGCTAGGGGTGACTCTGGGAGGTCTCCAGCCCAGCTTCTTGCTGCAGGCAGGGTGAATACCGATTTCAGACCGGTTTGCTTTGCCCGTCTCGGTCTTGAAAACCTCCAAGGCTGGAGATCCCACAACCTCTTCCAGATCCCACAGCAGTGTGTGACTGTCCCCATGGGGAAATGTCTTCCTTGTGGCAAGCCTGGAAGGGTCTGTCTTCATCATCTCCATTACCTCCCCACAAGCACTGGCAGCCTGCTGTTAGGTCCCCCCAAATCCATCCCCTCTCCAGGCTGGCCAAGCCGTGTTTCTCAACCTTTCCTCATCCCCATGTGCTTTGTGACTGCCGTGATGGCCCTTTGCTAGAAATCACCAATGTCCATCTTGTAGCAGAGCCCACAAAACAATAGCAATGTTCCAGATGTGCTTTAAGGGTTTCTGTTTGTTTGGTTGTTTTCCTGGAATATTTGTCTTCCTTGTGAGATCTAGCTGACCCTGCCTAGGAAAGTACCTGGCACCAAACTTCGTCTCAGGTTGGGAAGGATTGCAAAAAACACACAAAAAAAAAAAGATAATGAGTGTGTCTGTGCATGTGTGAGTACGGTGTTATTTGGGAACAAAGTACTCATTGTGAAATTTTGTTTGGAAAGTTCAGTATTTTTTTAATGACTCCTTTTCACGTGTGTGCTTAAGAGCTAGGGTTTGATGGGCCCCTCCATCCAGGTAGGGTGGGAACAGGAATGGCAATGAGAAAGGAGCAAAACCAGGGTAGAAATGTGCATTCCCCTTGTCTGCTGCCCATCCGTGGCATTGCCCTGAGGCAGTGGAAGCGAGCACAGCAGGCTGATGGATGCGAGTGGACCAGCCTCTGGCTCACCTTTCCCTTTTTCCCTGCCATTGAGGAATGGCTGGGGACTGAAGGTGCAGCACAGCGCTTTCCTCTTCCAGAACAGAGAAGGGAAAGGAAGGAGCCCCTCTCGCATGCTGCACCGGCGAACCCTCGTCATCCTGTAACAGGAGGCCAGCGCACATGAATATTCCTGTGTAATATGCGCGAGTGATGAGCCCCATATGCAGGCCTTGGGAGAAATTAAATATTTTCTATGGCGTTTTCCAAGGAGCCTTTCTATCAAAGTGCTCGGTCGGGAGCCAAAACGCCACGGCTTTTGCAGCCCCAGCTGGTTGACACTTTTTTTTTTTTTTCATTATTATTATTATTTCATTTTTAAACGCTGATGAATATTTTCTAATTAAAAAACAAACCTTACCCAGGCGGATCGCGTCGAGCCAGAGTTTTGGAGAGGGGCTGGCGGCCACCGGGGACTCTCGGCTGTGGGGTTGGGTTTGATTTTTATTTTTTGCAGTGGAAGGCTCTGGAGCCTGCAGGAAGGGTCCGGAGATAAAGCGCACACATGGTCTGCATCTGGCCGGCCACGAAGCTGCTGGAAGTGCGGCGCAGGTAGGGGACGGCCCCCGGGGCCGGATGCGGTGGCGGGGCCGCCGAGGGGATGGGGTCACCGCAGGGAGAGGGCTGGATCAGCCCCCGTCCCCTCCGCCTCACGCTGGGGCTTTGCCTTTTTCCTTCCTCCCGGGGAGAGGCGGTGAGAGCTGCGCCCCGGTCATTTGTGTTGTGATGGATGCAGAGGACTTGGCCCCGGATGAAGACTCCTGAAAGAGCTCTCGGTTAGGAGGGATGAGGTCCTGTGGGCTCCGTGCCATATCAGGGGGATGTGTAACGTGCTCTCCTTGCACATCCTCTCTTTGCAAGGTCTCCCAGTTCCTCCCCGATGCTCCCCACACGTGCTCTCCTCCGGAGCTCGAGCTCTGCGTTGCACAGTGCGTGGGGCAGGCAGCTCGGTGTGCTGTTAGAAACGTGGTTCTGGTTTTCTCATGGTTAACACGGTCTTAGACCTGGGTTGACACATTTTGCCACTGAGTTTGGGGCTTGCAGGCATAGGTACAAGTCTTGTTTTGGGGGGCATCATCTCAGAGAGACCCTTGGTCAGCCTCCAGATACCGTATGCGGATCACTGGCCCCTTTACACCAAAGGATTGATTTCCTTGGGAAAGCTGGAAGTGGCTGAACATTGGCTCCTCAAACCCCCTCTGGGGGCACAGAGGTGGGAGAGGAAGGCTGGCAGAGAGGAGCAGAGCTTGCAGAACTGAAGGAAAAGGTGCTGAAGGAAAAAGCTGCTGGGATCTCACTAAGTGGGGCCTCTCCCTTGTGGGTTGTTTTTTCTCCCAAATAACCCGGCTGACTGCAGACCATGCTTGCTGCAGCCTGTGTTGGTAGGTAGGAAGGTAGTATGGATACTGAACCCTGTAAACCATGAGGAAGAAATAAAGGACATGCCCAATTTGGCATCACTTGGGGAATAAATCTGTTCCTGGGCTTGGTACCAGTGTTTGCATTTTCCCTCCCTTGCAGGGCTGGAAACAAATTTGATTTTAACCAAATTTCCCCCGTATTGAGTATTTATTTAATTGCTGGCTTCCAGTTGCAAAATCTTCCTCGGAGCATACATCTTGTTCTCTCTTTCCCTTTTGGCTGTGGATCTGGAAAGAGGCTGAGAGCTGAGGCTGTCGCCCAAGCAGGGGCTGGTGCCCAAGCCCAGCTGGCAGCGGCTGCTTTTGGGATCGCCAAAGCTCTTCACCTCTACCTGAGGCTGTGCTCAGAAGGGACCCTCGCTTCCAAAGTGGCACTTACCAGTGCTGGGGGACGTTTCCTATCAGTGTGTGCTAGCTGAGGTCCTGGGGGACGTGCATTTCCAGGCTGATCCTTGCTGCCCCACCGCCTCCGAGCTCGCCACGCTGCCCAGGCACGCGTTTTGGTGCGCGACCGCCCCGTCCCCCCTCCTCGCCCCCTTGGGAACAGCTTCCCTGATGTCAAACAGCTAATACCCCCTAACAAACATGCTAATTTAAGAGCTGTTAAAGCCAGGGGCCAGCGTGAGGTCACAGTCCACACAAACAGATGGTGTTTTGTCCTTGGTAATTAAATTTTCCTGTAGTTTTGGGCGAGGGACTTTCGTGCCTTTTATTTCGGCGCAGCTGCCTCGGGCCAGCCCTGCTTCATCCTCCTCATCCTCTGCTTGCTCCCAGCAAACGCTGCTGGTGTGGCTGTGGCAAGACCCCAGAGTGATGGTCTGGGGGGGCTCGGAGGTGCCTGTGGGGGTGTGATGTCGGGACCCCCCCTAAAGACATGTTGGAAGCCAGGTGAGCTGCATCAGCCCCCGGCTTTTTTGGCATCACCGTTCGGGGGAGCTCCCATGCACCGGCATGTGCCCCCTGCACGCAGTGATGCTGGGGAGCAGTGGGGGGGGCTCTGCAGGGCCAGATCTTGCTGGAAACCCTGCTCACATTGCAGGCAAGGAGCATGGTGAGGTGGGGACACTTGGGGGTTTGAAGAAAGGGGGCTGGTTCCTTCCCTGTGATCTCCCAGGAGGGTGTTAGTGGGGAGGGGGGGCAGAAATGTTGCTCCACTCCCCGTGCTGTCCCTGGTTTTGGCTCTGTGGCACATCCCTCTGTCTGTCAAAGGTGCTGCTGGCATCGCCGACCCAATGTAGGTAGGGATAATTTGCCCCCGTGCTGCCACTCTTCTCACCCTCAGGGCACCACAGAGCAGCCCCGTGCCTCAGTTTCCCCCTCCCCACCACTTTGCTTGCCTGCTCCAAAAACTGGGGGCTGTTGTGGCATTTGTGTACATCCCCCAAGAGACAGTGTGAGGCCAACGGGGTGAAGAAACCGCATCAGGTGCCAGACAAATGTCCCCAAGTCCCATCTGCCTGGGATGGCCTCTGTCCCCATGGTGGCTTGTGGGCTGTGAGCTCCCTGCTGCAGAGGATGCCAGGGTCACCTGTCAGCAGGCCCCCAGCACCCCCCCAAAATGGAAAGAGAGGTTGTTTGAACCCTAAGGGTGGGCTGGGGTGTGGAGGAGATTGGGGGGGGACTCGTGGTGCTGTTTGCTGTCCCCCGTGTGCCATCGTGCAGGGGAGGGGTGGACGGGCGCATGCAGCAGCCGCTCTGCCCCGTGCCACGGCCAGCTGATGGAGGAGATCTGGAAGGCAAACTTCGTCCATCCTCCTGCTGTCTTCTCTCCAAGGCTGCGGCTGTGCTGGGATTTTGGCCAGCAGCACCACCACATCCCCGTCACAAATCCAATTCACGCCCGCCAGCGCAGCGGGAGCACGGCAATGAGCGAGGAGCCTTTCCCAGGGGTACCAGAGCTGTGCATCCTGCAGCTCCCGAGCCCTGTTGTGCACCAGGCACGGGACAGCCTGATCCACCTGCACTAGGAAAGCAAGCACAGCAAAAATCAGGACTTTTTGAAGCTCTGCTTTTCCATGCAGGACCATGCCAGGGCAAGGATGTGAGGATTTTTTGATGCAAAATGTTAACACTTCATTCTGTGCATCCCCCTCCTTCCCTAATTTTGCTTTTCCCTTTCCCCTCTATTTCACTTAGGACAGTGTGACTATGATACAGGCTGGACTTTAACGCTGTGATGTCTTTCTCTGCCCCGGAGCTTTTTAAGGTGTGTTTGGGAGTTCATAAATCAGCCTGGCCACAGACTGTCCTCAGGGCAAAAAGCAGGGCTTTGAGCAAAACGATGGGCAAAATTGAAGAGCAATGCTGCCCTACAAGCAAAAATAAGAAATGCTGCAAGTGTTTGCCTGGAAATCACAAACTGAACCCAGAGTACAACAGCAGGGCCTTTCTGAAAAGTTGGGAGCTTTTTGCTTGATGGGGCATTTGGGGGTTTTGTTTCGTCTTTTATATTTTTTTTCCCGTAATGAATTTTCTGACCGAAGACTGGAAGTCGTAGTGCTAAGTTTCACTGCAACACCAAGAGTTCATTCTTGCTGCACTCATAGCCTGGAGAAGTGACATGTGCAGGACCTGCCCCAAAATTCATTGATCTTGGGTGATTTCTCCAGCTTCTAAGCAGGGGAGCTGGGAAATGCCAGAACTGCCAGCATACCCTGTCACTGGTGTGAGATTGTAGTGGGTTTACATGGCAAGGTCTTGTTAGCAAGGGGGGCCTAGGGGTGCTTGTACGAGAAGCATCTGCAGAAATAAAACAAAACCCTAGAACCCACTCTAACAGAGGCTCCAGAAAAACGTCTGTGGCACTTCTTTAATGGCACTTCTTTAATGGAAGCAGACATCTGATTGATTCCTGCCATGTCTCCCAGCGGGGAGCCAGGAAACGCTCAGCGTGGAGGAAAGTTAGGTAAAAAGGGGGAGAACGCAGAACAGCGACAAAAACTTCCTTTGCTGTTGTTTCCTCCATCTCAGAGGCTGCCTGAGCCTATTGGGAATGAAGGACTGGGGCTCGTGTGTGGCTGCTCACCTGAGCTTCCTTGCGCTGGGGCCGGTGAAGAAGGGGCTTGGGGGCAGTGTTTCTCTGCAACCCATACCTGCGAGGATTCAGCCTCCTCCCTCCCTCCCTTCCTCCCAGTTGTGAAGACGTGCATCTCTTATTAGCATGCCGAGCTTTCTGCTGCCTTTTATCACCGCTGGAACAGATGGCTGGGCTTGGACAGCTGCCCTCAGCTTGCAGATAGGCTGCTCTGTGCGGCGGCGAGGACAGGTACAGGCTGCAGGAAACATCCCCCTGGGCAGGACGAGGGGACAGACGGTGGCAGGCAGCTGCCCGTGCACAAGGCTGGATCCAGAGGCTATTTGTAGGCAGGGTTGCTGGAGGTGATCCTGGGGACATGTTTGTGTGATGCTTGGGGAGCGAGGATGAGCCTGGCAGGGAGCCACACTGCACGCACGATCCCCCACGGGACGGGGTATGGGCTGCAGTGTCCTGATGCCTCAGGGCTGGCTTTGTCATTTTGCGGGGGTTGGTTTAAGGGAAGAGACACCCACCTTGTTCTTGGAGGTGAAATCCCCCTCCAGGTGCAGGGCAATGACTGAGATTGGTCTCCCTGGAGGTCTTGGGTCCCTGCTCATCACATTCCTGTGATCCACTCAAGCCAGAAATTACCTGTCCTTGAAGCCAGCTCGCCAAGATCCAGTTCCCTCATCAGTCTAAGGTGTTTCAAGGGATGCTCACACATCCCTGGATGTTCCCAGGTCCCTGTGGATGGTCCCAGCTGGTGGGCTCTGCAGGAGCTCTTAGAAAGCTGCTCAGGCTTCAGCCTCCAGGCGAGCATCCTCCTTCACCTCCATGGCCGTGGTGGGAAGCTCTGGTAGCTGCCTTTCTCTCTGACCCACCTTAGCAAGGCTCCAAGCTTGAGAATGAATCTGGTGGAAGCCTTTGGCTATCTCAGCGTGCATCCAACCAAAGCAGCTGGGATGTTTTTTGAAGGATTTCCCTTCACTTTCTGCCCGTCTCACCCCCCTGTCCCACGCAGCTCTCACGGGAGCTGGCGGCACCCCAGGTCCCCAGCAGCTCTGCTTGGTGTCTGCAGGACGGGCTGTGGTGGTTTTGCCAGACCCAGTACATGGGCAGCAGCTACGGCCGGCGCCTGCAGCACCGGCGCTGCGGAGAGCCCGTGGAAGGCTCTTGGCAAGGCTGCAGCGGAGCCGCACGGGGAGGAAATGAGTTAATGGAGCTTTTTTTTTCCCTCTCCTGGATCACCACTTCAGAGCCGGGCCCTGTAACAGCAGAGCCGGGGGGAATTTCCCTACAGAAGGCTTTGTCGTGCAAATGCGAGGTTTAGAAACCAAGGTTTGGGTTGTTTTTTTGTTGGCTTGTTTTTTTTTTTTTTTTTTGCACATCTCTGGCAGATGCGCTCAGGCTGGCTGAGTGGTTTTCAGTCGGGTGTACCAGCAAGTGTCCCCATGGTTTTGGGGATCATTTTAAGGGGGAGCTGGAAGGGATCCATCTCTCTGCCCGTGCAGAAGAGCACCCCGGGGCTGTGCAGCGGAGGTTGGCACCCTCCTTTCTGCCTGTTTACACGATCCCCTTCCCTCTTGCTGCCAGCCCTAGGACTGCCCCCACCCCATCACACCACCCCAGTTAATGGCACATCGCTGTGCCCCCAACCCTGCTTGTTGGGGTGGCCTCCGGACTTCACATGGCCACATCTTGCTTTCACAGAGCCTGGTCCGACCCAGGGGAAGCACTGCTAAAAATGCATTTGGTGTAGACTGAGAGCTGCCGGAGGGGGACCATGCTCATGCCCACGTTGAATCAGCTTCTAAGACTGACCATCAGAGCTCCACTTTCCCCTCTCCTGCCAAGAAATGATTCACTACAGGGGCAAAAGCAAATATTGTCCAAACTGCTTTTCTGCAGAAGATTGAGTTCCCCACCGCTGGGCTTGCTGTGTAATAAATGTGGTTCCCCACTGTCACCTTTCATATGTTTCCTGCCAGAACGGGGACGCAGCCTGGGGACCCACCTGTCTGAGCATGGCTGGGGCTCTGCTGCTCATTGTCCCGTGCACCCGCTTGCCAGGGCGCTGGCTTCTGTTAGAGAAACCATTAAATGAGCACATGCAGTAAATGGAAATTTGCATTAGAAGCATCTGCAGAAATTGTGGAGGTTTTGTTATGTGCTCGGAAAAAAGAAAAAAAAAAAATGGCTTTGGGCAAAACAGGCAAACAAAGCAAATACTGCATGGGAAATTGCGATTCAAGTGAGAAAAAGTTGGTTTTCTGTCTAGATTTTTCACACTGAAATAGCTCCGGTTCCTGCCTGGCTGCAGGGCTTGTCTCTGAGAAGAAATGAAGTTTTGCAGGGGGGAAGGCAGCCGAGTGGTGAGATCTCTGTGCCGGCACTGAGGGTTTGGGGGCTTCCAAATGACTTTGGCCACATCCTTGCTCTCTCTTTCCCCCTTGTAGCCAACCTGCATCACCCTCGAGTATCACCTCCCCGTGGTGCCTGTCTCTGCACGGGTCTGGCCTCGGGTGAGGCTGCCAGGCATGCAGACAGAGGCAGCAGCAATTATTTTAATGACTGATAAGAGGAGGAGCAGGCGGGGAGGGAAGGTGGCTTTGGTCCCCAGGAGGAGCTGTAAGTGGGGAGCGTGATGCTTGGGATCACGTTGGCACTGAAGCTTAAGGCTACAGCGAGCAGACCTCATGCTTCAGAGAGCAGGGTGATTGCTTAGGGAGCTGGGGGGGGTCCCGTCCTACAGGTGGCAGCCCCTGGGGACATCTCCAGCGGGATGGGGACCCTGGGGTGGCTGCAGCACGGTGGATGCAGGGGACACGTGGAGGATGCAGAGCGGGGACCAGGCACGGCAGAGGAGGAGCAGGAGAGAAGCAGAGGGAATGATAACGATGTTGTAATTAGCACTTAGTGCTCCTCGCTCGGAGCTTTCCAAGGAAGGTCACCTTCATTATCTCTGCTTTACAGGCGGGGAAACTGAGGCAGGGGCAGAGCGATTTGCTCAAGGTGACCAGGGAGTGCTGGGGCTGGCGCATCTGTGCTGTGGTGCTGCAACCTTCACGCTGCAAACCCAGAGCCACAAATCCAGCAGTGAGGCCACCGCAATGTCCCTGTCCCTTCTCTGGGCTCCCATTTTCGGCACTCTAATCCTTCCCAGCATCCCTACCCCTGAGAGGCATTTGGGGCCAGGCTGCCCCAGCTGCACCCCAAAACCTGCTGGACCCCAAAACCCTGCCAGCCTCACTCGCCTTCCCCTCCAGCCCTGCAAAGGCACTCATGTCCTGCTGCGAACCCGGGGCCATCTGGGCTCCATGCAAGGGCCGTGTTAGGTAACGGGATATATTTTGCCATTTTTTTTTTTCGCTGGCCGATACAGCTCCCCCTTTATTTAGGTCTAAATGGATGCCATCTGGCTAACGAGCCCGTACTCATGTTCCAGATTAAAAGGCAATCCTCCACGCGTTACCGATACGGCGCTGTAGATTAGAGAGGTTTAAACGGTTTTGAAGGTGTAATTTGCTTTTCACGCGGTGCTATTCACCTCCTGGCAGGCGGGCTGGCAGCTGGGCCCTTCCCCATCACCATCCCCAGCAGCTCCCTCCTGCCTCGGGTCCCCTCCATCAGCCCCCAGCTGCAAGAGGAGGTGCTGCGTGAGAAGCAGGGGTCACACCACCTCTTGCACACCCAGAAATGCTGCTGCTGTTGTATCGGGCTGGGATCTGCATCTTGCACACCCTACGCACAGACTGCTGCTTGGAAGAGCCTGGGTATGGCCCCATCTCCTGGGACCCTAACCCTACTGGCTCGACTTCAGGGTGAGCAGGGTCTTGAGCGGGTCACAGCTCTCCTGAGGTGATGCTGCAGCTGCCAAAGGGATCGCAGCACCAGGGTTTGACATCTTGAGGGAGAAGCTGGATAGGAGAGGAGGAAACTGCAGCAGTCGTGCAAGGCGAATTGTAGCCTGCAGGCACCTGGGTCTGCTGGCAGCTCTGCTGGAAAGTGCCACAGGCCATTGAACGACGAAGCGTGCGCCGGCAAAATGCCTCCTTTTGCAATAAGTCCCCCTGTTGCTGAGCTGAAATCTTGCTGCGTGGCATCTCCTTGCGGTCCCCTTCCTCCTGCCCGGCACGGTGCGGCTCCGGGCGCGCTGCCTGCGAGCTCCCCCCGGGGCAAACCCTGACTGCTCCTGCCTGTGCTTGCTTCCACAGATGGCTAACCCCGTCCCGTCAGCCTGCTGCGTGGTGCTCGCCGCAGTGGTGGTGGTGTACGCTCAGAGGCACAGCCAGCAGGGTGAGTCTTGTGCCAGCTCTCCCACCGGGAGGAGGGGGGGGGGTCCCAAAAAACGCGGGTGCTGCTCCTCTGGCCTCTCGCCCAGCGTGAATTGGGAATGCTGTCTGCGTTTGCCTGATCAAATATTTGTGGATGTCATCATTTTCTCCTCTGCTTGATGTGTGCGTCCCCTCCTGCAGGGTTTGGGCATCCTGCATCCCACCAGCGCCCACTGGTCCCTCTCAGTGTGCCTCGTCCCACCCAGACCCCTGCATGTCCCAGGGCAGCCCTGCAGCCTTCCCCATCCCTTTATTCCATGTTTTCTGCACCATCAAGGGAAAGGAGGGTGGGAAGAAGTGGCAACCTGGCAGCCCCAATGCCTGTCACCCGACCCTGTGACTGTCACTGCTGTCCTATCCAGCTCTCACCTCCTTGGGAGGACTTTCTCCTCACCGCTCGTGACACCCACCCTGTGTACCCATCACTAGCTCGTGCCTCTCCATCTGAGCAGAGGATGTAGGGCTTTAGAAAGACTGAATTCTAGAGTTGCTGGTGGCATTGGGAGCTGGAGGACCCCATGCAATCCTGGGTCTAGATCGGAGCAGGACAGTTTTGGGGCAGCCAGCTGAGTCCTGCCACGGTGTGTCACCCATGGCAGCCCTGCAGAAGTGGGACAGAATGCCCCCCAAAAAAAACAACTGCCTGGTTTTCCTGGCAGTAAACCTAGCTGCAGTTGCATTTGTTGGATGAAGATGTCTGTGTTCCTGTGGGCTTGGTGGGATTGATGAACCCAGCCAGAGCACCCTGCTGAGCTGCTCTAAATCCAACTGGGTGGCTTTATGCTGCCCTGATTGCCTGGACGTGAAGAAGCTGGAGTTTGGTGCCACATCCCTGTTGCATGGGGACAGCCACGCTCTGGATACAGAGGGAGCACACTAGATGGCACGGGGGAGTATTCCCAGCACCTTCCCAGGGTGTCTGCCCAAAGTGTCTGAGTGCTGAGCTGTGTGCAGTGCTGTTTGGTCCTGCTGTGCTAGCAGGTCCCTCAAAGGAGCCAGCACAGAGCTGCTCGAGCATCCCCTGGATGCACTGTGTTATTTCCCTCTGTGCTGCAGGGACAGCCCAAACCTGTGTGCCCAAACCTGGGGAGATGCTCACCAGGTGTTTCAGGAATCTGTGTAGTGGAAATGTGTTGTCTAGGCAGAAGCAAACGGCTGCTCCCTGCCAGTGCTGGCCATGAGTTTTGCCACGGGCTACAGCGTTCCAGTGCAGAGAGCATGGTCCTGGGTCCTTATGGCAGCAATTCCAGGCAAGCTGAAGCGATTCCCACCTTCTGCTCCGTGATCCGGCAGGATTCAGGGATTTGGCAGCACATCCTCCCCGTCCCCACACCCCTCCTCCTTCCCTTGCCCGGCTGCATCCGGCAGGGAGGTGTCTGGGGCACCAGCTCGAAACCGGAGCTGCTGAGACCCGATTGCATCAACAGGCACCTGGAGGGAGTGCGTGGAGGGAGGCAGGGCTGTCTCCATCTGCAGGAGCCGGAGAGGCTGCTCTGCACGGGGGGGGACATGAAAAGGAGACGGGGGCCACAGAGAGAGGGTGAAATATTGGGTATAAGAGCTGGAGGAAGGCTAGCAGGGCAGCTGCAGGTCTGTGCTCAATCTGGCTGCTCCCCGGAGGCACTGAGTTGGACACACGATAAGTTTGCTTGTTTCCCCTGCCTAGAGCTCACCCTGTGCCCCGCTGCAGCCTCCCCTCCTCCCCTGGACTCATCCCCTGCCAGCCGGGCACTTGGGCAGAGGGAGCGGGGTGGGAGGTTGGATTAATCCCACTGATGGCAGGGACTGGCTGGAGTGGGGGGAAGACACTGGCGTAGAGTCCATTTATCATGCTCTTGAGGCACGCTCGACTTTAATAGCTCATGAAGCACTTTAAGAGATGCATTAGCACTGAATACTTGAGCGAGGAGGATGTGACAAGCTGTTAAGTGAGCAGGAGCACGGCGCAGTGAGGCCAGCCACCCGCTCCTGGCTCTCACGTGCACCCTGGTGATTACTGGAGCGTCCTGCAAAGTGCCACATGAATTAATAAAAGCAGCATTGGGTGCGGCGCTGGTGAGGTTGCTCATGTGTTAACCCCTCTCCTGCTCATCTTCGGTCCTTCTCCTTGGATCTGGAGGAGTGAAGGGCACACTTCAGGATGCAGGAGTCAGGAATGCTCCCCAAACACCAAGGTTTTCAGGTGGGGGAGGTCAGAGCTGAAGGGATCTTCAGGAGTTTCTCATGTTCCTCTATCCCTCCCTGAGCAGAGCCCAAGGACAATCTTGTTCCAGAGGATGGCTTGATCCTGGCGATGCCCACACCGTGCTTGCTCTAGGCAGCATCATGCCCTAATCCAATTGCTGCTAAAGCAATCTCTCCGCGCCGCTGATCCGTCACACTGGGTGGCTCTGGCAGGCTGTCACAGCGCTCAGCTCACTGACCCGGTCCAGCAAGGGTGGTTTTGTACAGCCACTGGGATGCTCTTGAATTTAGTAGAGGAAAAAAAGGGATGCGTGGGGTAGACCTGGAAGGGGACAGAAAAAGAGATAAGGCTTGCAGGAGCTAGCTGTCGGAACAGGTTGGCGTGATGGCACGGTGTGGGCATGTGCCTGATTTACTTCTGCCCAGAGGACAGGGACAGGGAAAGCACAGCAGAGCAAAACGCGGTGCTGCCTGCTGCAAGGCTTGCACGTGTGGTTGGCCAGGGGTTCAGGCGTGTGACAGCGGGGCTGGCAGAGGTCCCTGCAGGGCAGACATCTCCATAGCAGGGCTTGGGCACCGTCGAAGGAAAGGGAGAAGCCCCGGGGCATTGCCAAAACTCTACATAGGAAGGGTTTACATGTTGGAGATGTGGCAGGCTATAAAGTGTACATGGAGGGGTGATTCCAGCTCTTCCTAGTCGTTGCTGTGACTGCCCGTGGATGGGCTCTGCTGTTCCCATCAGGCTGGGTGCTGCAGCAGCCCGGGCAGGAGGCAGCTCCTCTTCCCAGGCTCCAGCCACAAGCCGAGCCCTTTCCCCATCCGTCAGCAGCACTGGAGTTATATCCACGTCTGTCCCAGGCTGAGATTTCTCTGCTTTTAAAAGAGGAGTAATTCTGCTTTATTGATCCTCACCTTGCTGAATTAACTCATGTTTAAACAATAATTATGTTTTCACCCGGGAGAGGAGAGAAAGAGATAAACGTCTCTGGAAATGAATGCGTTTCAGATGCCACATGCCGGGGTTAATTTATCGATGAGCGGAGACGCCGCTATCTCCTCTCTTTCTCACCAGCAACAAGCAATTAGCCCCCATCATTCCTCAACCGAGGAAAAGAAAGAGAGATTTTGTTTCATTACTTTCCCTCCTCTCCTGCTCCCTTCAGCCCCGGCGCTAATCTTTTGCAATCGGTTCTGCTGCAAAGCCTCCCAGGAGCTCCTGTTCGCACGCGCCTCGTTAGAGATGCTGCCCACATTTCAGCTAAGACAAAGTCTGGGCCGGTAAACAGCCTTCGAAATACACAGCAAAGCCATGCAAATTGGCTTCTCCACGAGAAAACCATCTGTGGGTACCTTCTTTTCGCCCTTTGCCGCATTGTCCAAGATTTTATGACAGCTGATGGGGATGCAACCGGCTCTCCTCCTATATCAGTCAGCCCATGCAAGTCCCACGGGCATCAATCTGGCAGGGTTAAACTGGTAGCTTTGCTTCTGGGGAAGTTTCCTGGGTTTTGCCTGCATTTTCTGTGTAGGAGGTGGTTTCTAGTTTCATGCAGGGACGCGTGGTTTGTTTGTAGACATGCGAGAGGTCTTTGGCAGTCATTCAAACGCTGTGCAGTTAAGGTGCTGGGATTCAGGTGGGTCCCCAGCACAGACACGGTACCACCACAGACCCTCTGGCAGCTTGGGCATGTTTGGGGAGAGAGGAGGGTATATTTTTCTATAGCAATTTTGCAAAATTGTCTCGCTCTTTGAAATGTCTGTATTTCAGTATAGATGGGATGGAGAGAAGAAAGCGTGGGATGATTTTTCCTTGCCTTTTTTCCTCCTGTTTCACAGCTGGAGTATTTCTATTTTTGCACATCGCTGAATTTTCAAAGATGGATTGTGATCCTCTTCCCTCTTCCATCCCTTGCTGCTTTTCTCACGTCCGGTTTTACCATCTATTGCTAGTGCCTGCTCAGCAGGTTAGGCTATCTTAGGATCCTTCCGTACCCGCTAGGAGAAAGAGCAGAGCTTTGCTCCCACTGATCACTTCGCAAACAGGGTTTGCGAAGCCTGGGGCATCCAACCACTTTCTCTGCTTGATTTTGTCCCATTATTCCCCATTATAAAAATTTGAAATAGGAGTATAGTTACTGTGTGTAATTCCTGGGGATGTACTGCACCAATGCCTGGAGCCTGGATGATTGTTTGGGAGAGGCATCTTTCA